>NC_133211.1:21942508-22160008 GCF_958299795.1 Porites lutea | reverse complement strand
AGCGATTAGGGAATGTCTGCTCCTCGGAAACCATGGGAAGGAGCAGTAGTAAACACAAGGTCTAGTGTAGTGCCGTTTGATTTTCCATCTCGCCTTCCATTAGGAGCTGGACCCCCTAGATTGAATGCACTTCGCGATCGTGACTTGGGGAAAATGACGAGTTCAACTTCGGAGTCAAGAAAACCTCCACCGTTGCCTCCAAGACCTCAAACACAGAGATCAAATGGGGGATTAATGTATGGAGGGTCAAGATACGGTAAATATCTTCCACTTCAATGCAAACAATAATATCAAGAAGTTTCCATTACAATAGTTGCACAATAGTTGTACTTTGACATCTTAATCTTTGAGAAGCACACTTTAACTCCTAATATATAGTGGCCAATGAAGAATATTGTCAAAATACCAAGTACCTTTTTTTAAAAAAAATCATATTAAACCATAATCAGAAATATAAGGTGCTACACGTCCATGTGAATGCTGACATCATAGTATTTTTGTATAGGTAACAGCATGATTTGTAGCGATATTTGGCATAAATACCACGAGTGATATTTCAAAATTGTTATACGTAATTTAATTCGAGACGATTTTGAAATATCACAAGTGGTATTGATGCCAAATATCACATACAAATCATGCTATTATTTGTTTATACCACTACCCGCAAAAGGTTTTGTAATTTTCACATGTAGGTATTTCAAATTAAGCTGAAATACCACTGCTCTAAGCCAATCAAATTGCAGAAGTTTCTCCTGTAGTAGTATAATCAGTCAAACACCACTTTTTTCAACACCCGCTTAATATGGACACCTCATTATTACAGACAGTTTAGTTTGTCCTTGGGGAAAGAAAGCTGTTACATTTTCGCTTAATTCAACCCGCTTAATATGCTAATTTGGACACTTTCTATGGCCCCCTCAGTGTGCATATTAGTGAACTTACGCAACAGGGCGGGAGGGGAAGGAAGACAGCAAACCTTTTGTGACAAGTGGACAATAATTTTGTTTGTAACAACTTTTTCGCCAAACTTCACCTTGTTTTGCCGTCCTCTTCTTTCTGCTATCCTGTTGCGTAAACTCACTAATAATGGGGTATGACAGTATTAAAATGAATGTATCTTTTGGAAACAATTATTGACATTTTAATTTTAGAAAAGTAACTTATGTTAAATAAAAATTTGGAATTCCAGGTTATGGAAGTGGTATGTATGGAGGCTATAGCGGGATGTATGGTGGTGGATTTGGGGGTGAGTATAACTACCCGGTAGTATTGTTGGTAGTTCATCATAACCAGCTCTTGTTAACCAAGTAAATTGAAAGACATTTTACCCTTTAACCGGCAAAGTTCCTGACAGGAATTTTATTTCTGGGATAAATATGCTCGTATTTTGACTTCAACTTCTGTGTTTCAATTCCTAACCCCCATAACCTATGTAGCAAAATGTTCAGCACAAAACAGCCCATCAAGTGAACTAGCCTGTAAATAGACATGTTTTAATCCAACTCCTTTTGTGATTTTTTTCAATTTCAAACTTGAAGGTGACTACTGGAGAAAAATTGCTGCTTTCTTCATAGCAACTAGCCATTACAATGCAATAAACAGTCTCAATACCACTGCTAACCATACTGCTTCAGATTCCCAGCTTTTGTTTGCTTGTAATCCTTTTTTGGCCACAAAGAAAGTCTCATTTCTACAGTGGATTGAAAAAGATGAAACATTCAAGGGAATTTGTCTTGACAAAATTGAGTTACACATAGTTGAAATAGCCAAAACTACTATCTAAAATCATAGTAAGAGTTATTAGCAAAAATACCAGTCAACGGATGACAACTGAATAAGCTGGTTCCAAATATCATGGAGATGGGAACATTTTTATGTATGCAAATTACAGACAAATTATTTAAATTCTTAAACAATTCATTTGGATCAAAAGCTGTTTTTTAAGCTGATCTGAGGAAGTTTATTATTATGATGATTATCTTTATTACAATGAATTAGTAAAGCAAGTAATTACAAAACTAATGCTGTTATTGACTAATTAATAATGATTTACTGATTATTAATCCTGCTTGTTGAAAAATTTTTTTGGCTTAGTCAATAAAAGAGACTCTAAGGCTAGCATGTGCCAGCAGCAAAGCAACTTTCTTTGCATTTTCATTGGGGTGTAAATGTAAGATGATTGCATCTCACAGTACCCTGGGTTCCAGAGGATATATTTTTTTATCAATACTGATGGTTCACGGCGAATCCACGCCAATGAGGTGCAAAGTGCCGAGAAAAAAAAATAACTCCAGGTCACAGGAGTGATGAGTCTCATTTCCTTGCCATTTTTGGGATAATGTATCTCATCAAACCGGTTTGGAGCTGATGTGCATGTTTGTTCTCATTGACGCTGACAGCTGAGATTTGATCTTACGTGACTCTGAGTCTGATCTGCAATGCATGAAAAAAGAATTGCACAAAAGCTTATTTAGAAAGGAAAGTGCTATTAAAAATTGTCACAAATTGTTTTCCAAAAAAATACACTTCACGTTTTAAGTATATAAACAGGACAGGGGTCAGCTGAGAAGTACCCACTCTGTATGTTTTTAGAAGTGAACAGGATAAAAAGAATTTCTGGTCGGCGACTCTTGTATTACTGTACCAGGTCAAACTAAATATCGCCAGGCAAAACGGCCATGCCAAATAAAACATCATTCTGCTGCTTTTTTTAGCCAATAAACCGCACCGCAAACTATCAGGAATTAGGACAAAAGAAAAACCTTTTGCACCCAGGGTACTATCCGTGGAAATGCAGAACTGAGCCTAGCAATACAAAACATAGCCGGAAATCCAGGAAATCATCACATTCATTCAGAGTACGTCCTTTGGTAGGAAAAATTTAAACAACGCTTCTTCCACGAGGAATGTTGATTCAGTTGTTGGATGTTCTGTTAATTTATTTCGAATTTTAGCCAAGGATTGCTTAGCCACACTTTGAAAAGGAAACGTGAAAGCCGAGGTCTCTGAATAACAACCCGGGATTATATTGTTTGTTATGAACATTGCAATTGCGACTGGTTTTTAATCTCATGCAGTGAAGTTTTTCGATGCAGCCAATCAAGGTCACTGTTACAGTGTTAATTCCCTGCGGACATGGGGGTAACCAGTCGATGACCCAGTTCAGATTCTGAACAGATTTCTCGCATGGAAATGAGGTTGCTTGCTTGTGTGACCAGAGGTCCAACTTGGGAGCCTTATCAAACTGAAAGCACAGTTTATTTCTTATTAGGTATCTTGAGAATGGACCTCTGAAGCCAGGGTAATCTCACAGTAACATAACTAATAAACATTGATATTATTATACCTTATAAATAGTGCAGTACTGTAATAAGAAAAGATAATCCATACATTATCTATTTCTTTGAGCAGCTGTTTAACTTTGAGAACCATGTACAATAATAATAATATAAAAAAATTGAATAAACTTTGTTTTATTGCCTTTCCACTCCAGGCTATGGAATGTATGGAGGAGGCTATGGAAGTTATGGTAGTTATGGCAGTTATGGAATGGGTATTAATCGATTTGGAAGCTCATTGAGCCAATCAGGCTCAAGCTCATTTGTGGGACGTGCAGAGGAGAGCAGCAGGGCAGCATTTCAGTCCATAGAGTCAATAGTTCAGGCTTTTGGCTCGGTAGCCATGATGCTAGAATCAACTCACTTTGCCATGCATAATACATTTCTTGCTGTTTTGAGCATGGCAGACCATTTTAGTAGACTCCGCACTCATTTGGTTAGTGTACTTGGAGCGTTTACCTTATTTAAAGCCATTCGTTACATCTTTAGAAAGATCCGTACCTTATTAGGTTTTACGCAAAATCATGGATTGGAAGAAGAGTTGTGGGATAAAGCAAAAACAGCAGTTGTTCCATCCAGTGGTCAAGGTGGCAGTGATTCTAAAAAGGCATTATCATGGCCCATTTTGTTATTTTTTGGGGTTGTTCTTGGTACTCCTCTCATCATATGGAAGCTTTTACAGTCACTTATGAATGATGAATCTAACACAAAAGATTGGAAAACAGGTAATTATAAGCCTTTTATGGTATTATTAATTAATAACAAAATCTTTGTGAAATATCACTGCAATATTGAAACATCATGTGTTAGGTACACTTCAGATACGGCTGGATACAATGATATGTTGCCCCAATATACAATTGCGAACAAAGTTTCCAGGCAGCTGAGGCACAGCCTACAACCCCAGACAAAAGAAGTTTGGAAGGTTATACAACTCAATGTAGTTTATTTCAATTATGTTCAAAAAAATGGTCACCCCCCCCCCCCCCCCCCCCACTAATTCAATGGGATATAACAGAACAGTTTTGCACACAAACACTTATGTCTTTGTTCAACATTGGGTGGGGTAAGAAGGAAAGAAGAGGTAAAATGTAACATAAATGAACTCAAGTAAATGGTGAAAGAGTTCTTAACAAAATGTCATCTACTTTTTGAGGAATATCTGCAAAACAAATTCTGTTTATATAAATTTATGAAACCATGCTGAGAAACAGGAAAATGTTTCAAATAACTCCATGAGGAAGAAAGATGGTTAAGAAGGATAATAAAAACCTGTTGGATATGGTTTTTACAGATATGCAGACCTTGGACTGAGGCTGCTATCCTCAATCCATAATTCTTTACATCAGTTAATATTTTTAAATTCCTGATTGTCAAAATTAATTTTACCTGTTGTTACCATTCTGCAGGGGAAGGAGATCATGTGATTGCAAGAGCAGAGTATGACTTTGATGGTGAAGGAGAAGATGAATTATCTTTCCGTACTGGCAACATTCTGCGACTTGCTCCCAAGGGCAAACAGCCGCGTATCAGAGGATGGCTTCTTGGTACAGTTGATGGCGCCACTGAAGGCATTGTTCCTGCCAATTATGTCAAGGTTGTCTAAGCCTTTGCATTTTATCATAAATTATCTAAATTCTCTCTCTAGACCTTGTGTAACTTAAAAGTGTTTGTGAAATATCACAGGAATTTTTCTAAGGTCTTAACCTATTCCTTTGAATATGTGTTGATTTATGATTTTTTTCACAGCTTTTTGTACATAAAAAACCACATTCATTTCCAACTTTTAGTTTTCATGACAATTTAATTTATTGTATTTTGAGAAAGAAAAAGGAAAGGGATTTTTCTAAGGTCTTAACCTATTCCTTTGAATATGTGTTGATTTATGATTTTTTTCACAGCTTTTTGCACATAAAAAAACACATTCATTTCCAATTTTTATTTTTCATGACACTTTAATTTATTGTATTTTGAGAAAGAAAAAGGAAAGGAATACAGAAAAAGTTAAAACTGTGGAAAATTTCATGTATCATTACCTGTTCCCTAAGGACGACTTCTGTAAGACAGACACAACCTTGGTATGGACTCTACAGAGTCCATAGGACAAGATTAACTATAGCACAGGTAGCCCAAGCTCAAAATATGAACATCAGCATTGTTGTATAACTTTCAAAAAGTATAAGAATTTGTATAATGAGGAAAATGATTGTTTCTGTAACAATTAATTGAAAATCGGGTTAATCAACTTACCAAATGAAAGAAACAAAAACTTATAGTGAAGTTAGGTGATTTACATGTATATTTAAATCCCTTCATTCGTAGGTTACAGAAACAATCCTTTTTTCCTGACACACACCAATCACATCCCTCAAAACCAAGAAAGGAAATTTTTGAACTAAATGTCGGTGTAGCATGGTTTCATGACTTCATATGGAAACAAAAACTTTTAGAGGAGTGTTGTGTACACAAATGACCTGTCAAAATCAAATCAACTTGCTTGCAGTTTTTTCGATTTGGAAAGGTTATTTGCATATGATGAACACGTTTATTGGCCAATCAGAGATGGTTTTTTCAGATTCTTCCAGAGGTTAGTGATCCTTGGTGCTGTACCAAAAGGATCGCAGCCTCTTGGAACAAGATTGGATACACACCCATATATTTCAAAGGTTATGCAACAGTGCCCATGCTCTACATATTTTGAGCTAAGGCAACCTGTAACTATAGTGTCTGTCTTAGAGTTGATTGTTATTATAGGTATTTCTTTTGCCTTAGTATGACTGGGTTTTCTTTTGTTTCTAGAAGATGCTTATTTACACGCTTACTTTGGGCTTCTTGTTCTGGCAGATTTTAGGTCTTCGTCGTGGTAAAAAGAAACCAAAAGATAGCAAACAGGAAAGCAGAGAAGAACCATCATCAACATCAAAAAAAGACCAAACTAGGAGTTCTGAACCTAATATGGATCAGGAATTTGACACTATAACAGAGAAAACAGATAGAAACAGTTTGATACCTTCGCAGAACTTACTCACTGACGAGTCTTCAACTGAGAGAACTCTTGTAGATGATGATCTTTTAGATACTGACTTTTCAAGTTTTAATGAAGGACAAACCTAATCAACAGCTGAGTCAGATGCTGATAAAGAGTTGTTGTGTGTGGTATATGGAAGTCTCTGTGAAGCTTCAAAACATTGTGGAACAAATAATTAAGAATGAAACTATAGGGTGAAATTAATTTAACCGAAATTTTTGTTTTGAACTACAAAACATACCCTTAATACGGACACCGAAGAGGCCATAGAAAGACAGTGTCCATATTAATGGGTTGTCTGTATTAATTGGGTTATCATGTGGCACAAAATTTTTGCGTGTTCTTATTTTTGCAATTTTTCCAGCGATCCGCTAAAATAGGTTCCCACAAATAAAAATTACCGCAAACATGTTTCCCGCAAAAATTTACTCCAGAGTATAAATTATATTCTCTAACTTAAATTCATTACACAAAATTACAGTACTAAGAAATCGTGTCTGTTCAATTACAACTTTTCTCTTTCGTTCAGAAACGAAACGGTATACACTGAAATACTGGCTTTGCATAGGGTACACACACCGTAGTATATTGTTTGAAAATATGTATTTCTTAATCCTATTGCACGCACTTAACAAAAACAAAAATATTATCAAGGCAGGGCACTGGGTACTTTCTGAAAATCATAAAAGTTAATTCCCAGCAAGAAAAACCAATCTGTCCTAATCGCAAAAATTAGTTCGCACAAAGCACAAAAATTGCCCATCCACAAAAATAAACTCCCGCAAAAAAATTTGTGCCACAAAGTAAATTAAGAGAAAATGTGAGGCTTACTTTCCCCAGGGGCATGGACAACTGTCTGTAATAGTGAGGTGTCCATATTAAGCAGGTGTCATTAAAGCATTAGCCTGCCAGCAAGCTCTCCATTTGGGGGAGTTGTGAGAAGTCATGTGATAACTTGTCTTTGGTGGATGGTTCCCTGCTGGAAATTTGTCATCGCACAAATGTAAAGCTTGAAAGCACCTGTAAATGCTACACGAACCTTTCTTTACAGATACTGCAGACAGGGTTCCACTGAAAACAGTTCATCTGCTCTCAATGATGCCATCTTTATAAAACTTCTTCCTCTATAATATGAACACCTCTAAAACACAAACTCTTAATGGCTCTGTCTTCTTGGTGCCCATATTATGGAGGATTGACTGTGTTGAATACAGAGGGTATACTTTTTACTTTTCCTTTGATCATGTTAAGGATGGAGTTCTCACTCCATGTAAGGTAATCTGGATTCGGGAATTCAGAAAGTTTTGCTTTTGGAGTCTGCAATCTGGAAAAGTTTTGCCTGCGGAATCTGGCAACATGGCCTTTGGAATCCATAATTCAACTCAAGGAACCCTGAAACCCACAAACAATGGAATCTGGAATTCAAGTTCCACTGACAGGGAATCCAGAATCCTGCACCTGGAATTTGGAATTCAGCATGGAATTCAGAATCCAATCCTGTATTTGATTACCTTACATACATGCAGGGTGACAGTCCTGTTAACTCCTCCTAGTTCCTGGATATCCTTTGTACCAGTGTCTCTTAATTCCTTTGTTCAGGTGAAACACTTTTGAGAGATTTGAGGGACCTTAGCTTTTAAATGATCAAAAGTTCTGGAAGAACCGTGATAGAAACTCTTTTTAAATCTCCTTGGTGTTAGTGATTTCCCAACTTTTTTTTTCCACAAGAAGTGAATCAGGGCTGTCATTAAGAGGCAGGGGCAAGGGATTTCCTTTGACTACTAAGAGCGTGGCCCCCAGCTACTTTCATAGGAAAATAGAAGAAAAATAGAACCAAAAGAAATCCCTAGCTGGTTTGATTCCCAGCTAACTTGAAATCTTAGTGACAGCCCTGATGTATTATACATGATTAGTGAATAATATCATCGAATTCAAAGGTGCAAATAGTTAATCACTACAACGAAAATTAAAGCTGCTAGTACTTAGATTTCAGCAGCTATATATTTTGAATAGTGTTTATGGAAAATACGAATAAAAAATGCTTACATGTAAATTTCACACAGGTGTATCATGATCTTAAAAAAATGATAAACTTGCCCGAGATTAATAAACTTACCCAAAGAAAGAGACTTATAATGAAGTTTCATATGTACAAGTACATACATAATTTTATCTGTACTAGCGCAGTATTTCTGTGCTATACCTTTAAGAGTTAAGAAAAGAGAGATGATTTTTTAGTGATCACTATTCAGAAAGAAAAGAGGGGAAAGGGAGTTCAAAATTCACAAAAAGGTTATGGATTTTGCATAATTTTTTTGAGGGGGAAATCAGGTTGTCTGGGGGAAGGCTTTTGTTCCCTTTTGAATATTTTTGCCTTAATAAATTTTATCTGCTTGGCTATTAAAACCAACTTCAATATTTCACTTCTCCACAAAAGCAGAAGCACAGTTCCTCATTCACTGGGGAGCTCCCTTGCAAGCTGATAGACCTGGGGGAAGAGGGCAGTCAACAATGTCTTACGGTCAAGATTTGTCCAGTGCCATGTAAGGGTAGCCTGAATTGATGTTATTGATTAGTAACACCTGAATCAAATTTTCAAGCTTGCAAATGATTGCGTTTGGGGGAAAAACCAGTTTATGTTTTATGTGCTACTGTAAACAATGTAAAAATGCAAAGGAAGGTTAGATAAAGTTTTTCTTTTTTGCTTTTTAATAGCATTATTTCTTTAATCTGAAATATTAACAATTTTTGAAAAGATGGAGATCAGGGATCGGTTGGATATTAAATGCCTTTAAGGTCTTAATTCAGCATTCAAGGTTTAGCTCTACTTCTTGTTGACAAATAGAAACTTTTCAGTCTTTTTTGTGTAACTGCAACAAGAAACCGCAGGCAGATGAGTATGCCTCTCCAGACACATACATTCTACCTTTAGTTAGCACGTTGCAGTAAGCACTATTTCAATCATAATTTTTGTATGTTTGGCAATAAACTGGCGAAAATTTGAGCACAGAGAGATCTAAAATGCGAGTACACTATACAAGTCTGTCTACTTGCAGATGGTTATACGATACTCCACATCATACAATATGTCACACACTGTTCTACAACAATTTTGCCACATTGCAGAAACTTCTGTGATACGTAAGGAACACAAACATTTTCCCCAGTTTTTCAAGTATTTTTTTAATTTGAAGGTCAAATGCTTCTGTTTTGGAATCTCTTGGATACTTTATAGTATGTGTCATTTATGCAACATTTCAAAACAAATGATGGCTGAATTACAAAGGTGGTAGATGCATAGCTCAATACACCACACTATTATAAGAAGTCAGCCAATTACACACTGTATGGAGTTTTGTGGGAGAGGAGGGATGCATTAAATTTCTTCTGATATTTCCTCTTCATCAGGGTTGTCATCATCACCATCTACTTCAGCATTTTCCCTTTCAAGTCTTTCCATTTGTTTGGCAAGCTCAACTTCATCACTTTCTGTCACCACTTTAGGCTAAAACAGGAAAAAAAATGTTAAATTCATTACTACGGCAAAAGAAATAATTATGCCTAGTTTAATCATAAACTCATAACTGAAATCAAACATAACATAAAGACCCCAGTTGACAATCCTGCAGCTCACTCTTTATGAGGCATTAGCATATTAGCCATGTAGCTCAACTTACTATTACTAGGGTTGTCATGCCTAGCTCATAGCCAGAGAAGAAATCCGTGGTTGCATATTTTGCCTTCAGAGCTCTAAATACTGGGTTGTACTGCCTCCCCGATTGCACAAATGTCAAGCTGATGCAACTTGTGCATTTTGAAACTCAAGCAGGATTGCCATTGGTATGCTTCAGGACATCTACACACAGTAAGTCAAGTCAGCTGGTTTCAAAATACAGCAACACCCTAAAGTAAGTTGACAGTATTAACTCGATCGACCTGAAAACACGATTCTCATGTCTCAAAATCATTTGAGTTTCCACTAGATGCAAAATCAAGTCTTGATTCTCAAGTCTCAAAACTCAAGTTTTGTGTTTCGAGTTACAAGAAAGTAGCATTTTTTAATATTCATCACTTGAAGGGATATTGAGCACAAAGATACTCATGCCTCTACAGTAAAAAAGAGCCAAACTCTCTCATACACGTAACTCAGTAGCAGCTTGCCTTTCCACTACTTCCGGGCCAGTTGGTTTTGACTCAAAGATGCTATTGGGAGGAATTACTTACTGCGACTTTTTCATTGAAGTCTCCACCATATTTCTTGATGGTAGTTTTGATGGCTTCCACTGCTAAAGTCAAACCTTTGAGGCCATCATCTCTATCCAAGGTGGTCGTGGTTATTACATACAATGGAGCTGCTATCAAATTTATCTGAAGAGGAAAGGAAAATGATTTGGTACAATAAAATTTTAGCCTGCAGTGTGAATATACACTTATAAAACCTTTAGGTTTTGCGAGTTTAACTTTTTACTTTGGGCTTATGGCAAATCCCTCATTTGGCCTTTAAAAAATTTAACTAAAATTCCAACAAACTAAACTTAATTTTAAGTCAAGTCTACTTACTAGCTTGAAATTGACGCAAAATGACACAATTGTGAAGAATAACTACTTCACTGCTTTCACAACAAAAAAGGTATAAATTTGATACTTCAAGTTAAAAGTTCCGAGTTTCACTACTTGCACACAACAAGGAAGTAGATTTAAATTATTAATAAAAATCTGAAAAATGTGGAGGTGTGTGAAAGAAAACCGTGAATCAAGATAAAAAGAGGTGACACAACTATAGTCTTCAACAGAAACCAATTTGACATACTGTGAAAATACAATGAGGATACTATGAATTATTATAATATTGGTCATAACAAACCTTAATAGGAACATCTTCTGAGGAGCATTTCAGTCCCTCAAGTAAGGAATTCTTCACAGCATCGATACCATCATAAGCATAACATGACACTTCCACATCAGCACGGACCTTGACAGCTTGAGGAGTAAGCCTTCTCTTGATATTAGTTAACAGAGTTGATTTAGTTTTCTCATCCAGATCCAGCTCATCTAGCACTGTTGGATCGCTGAACAAAGAAAAGTCATGTATATTTATGTTTAAAACACGGCACAATTTACATGTAACTCAATACAGTTTATTCAAGGCATTATGTTTACATCAAAGGAGATTTTTCTGCAAAATATTTCTGGATTTATCACACTTAGGGTATTCCAATTTCCAGGCATTTATGTTACAGGTCAAAACTAAAATTCAGGTTAAAATCTTTTAGCCTAGGTTAATTCACTATTTCCTTTGTCTCCTAGCCCTAATTCATGAAAAGGAAGTAAAGAATAGGTTTAAAAATTTTAACCTCAATATAATTTTGACCTGTAACATTTACACACATCAATAAATCTGATAACACTGATTTGGAAACAAAGTATTATTTTACTTTAGATTCTAGATTCAAAACCTCTAGACATGCAACCAAATTAGGACATTTTAATGCCAGATTCATGCATCTGCAGGCATGCTGAGTTAATGGCAAAATGAATCCAAAAAAATCTCATCTACCATAAATGCAGCCTTAGTGCAGTGGAGCCCTACCTAGTAACCACTCCATTACTGTGAACAATGACCCTTTTTTTCTGGGCCCCGGACAAAAGTCAAAAAATGATTTTATTTATATTTGGCGTGCCAATAAATGGGTTGCAAGGAGGAGGAATAGATGATGAGTTTTATCTGACCACCTTCAAGGAATATGGAAATCAGATGAAACATTCTTGATTGTTTTGTTATGGTAATACCAAAAACTTAAGCTTATATAAGCCCTGGCCTTATGCAACATGTATTAGGGTTTTAGAAGCACTTATAAATAGGAGAACAGGGGGTAGGGGGTGAGGGCTTAAGCTTCAACATTTCCAAAAAATGAATTCATTTCAACACAAACTAGAGGAGGGCTTATACTTTGGTGTATTTTTGTTTGTTTACAGGTAGATGGGCCAATACTGCGGGGAGGGGATAGCCTCCAAAGCAGACATTCATAGGGTCGGCCACGCATTCCTGCCGTACTAATGGTAATGTCAGCTGAAATGAAGAGCCACTTCCATTGTTTGGCTGTTCGCTTTTGTTTGAAGAAACCAATCAGCATTGACTGATTGTGATGCATGAAGCCAACCACATGTTGTGAAGGAAGGGAAATCGACACATGTGGTTCGCCTCTGGAGTAATTTTCGCGACAGCAAAAATAACCAAATCAAAATATCCATCATATTCCATGTCCTCATTCAACTCTTAAGAATTAAGGTTATCAATTCAGAGCGATTTTTGATTCAGTGCTATCAACATTTCAAAAAGGCCTAATCAAAACCGCAATTTCATCTGCAAGGCGCGAGGTCTGCACATGTTTTCCACCGCTCAGTACAAACTGAACCAAGCCGATAGTTGCCCGCTAAAGAAAAAGATACAGCAAAGAACAAATAACCGTACATTTTATAAGTACAAAAAGTCTAAAACAGACTTTCTTGTTAGATAATATTTAAAACCAGTTAAAATCCCATACCGGCTTAGAAATGTGGCCTTTACCCCTTGCAGGTTTTACTTCAAACATTTCCTTGCTTGTACACCCCTTGCATTTTCTTCACTGATATGGCGAAGGGACAAGAATACCAAGATTTGCCAGCTTATTGACCTGGTCTTTCATACTATTTACAAGTGGCAAAACCACAACCACAACATGGCCAGAAGCTTCAATAACTTAGTCGAAACCAAATTAATGAACAGGTGACCTTGCACATCCAGTTAAAAGATTTAAAAACACATCAATCTTCTTCTGCAAAAATTGGACCATGGCTTTTGTTTGATACGGTTTTAACGCCCTAATACCAAACGTTTCAGACATCAACACCACACCTAACCTTTTTGGTCCACTATCTAGTCCCGGGTAAACAAGAGTTTACCCAAAGTTGGAAAACAGCCTTTGATTGGTCCATATCTAAGAACGGAAGTGGCTCTTCATTTCAGCAGATGTTAGTGGGGCAGAAACGAGTGACGAACCCCTAACAAAGTCTGCATGGGAGGTTAGGGAAGGGAGGGAAGCTTACAATTATTGAAGTTTACAGTATACAAGCATTACAATACAACTGTCACAGACTTCAAGAGAGTGTCTGTTAACCTTACAACTTTAAATTGGAATGTGGGGGAGGGGGCAATGGAAATGCCTGCATGTATCTAAAATGGAATTCTTGCAAGTTGTGAAAATAAAAGCACCTACATGTTTTATGCTTGGGAACTTAAACAAATTGGGTAAGGCCTATAAGTGATCTAACTTCTTGACAGTAAGCAAAATTTTGAACAGAACTAATTTTGAACAGTTTTAATCAGGGGGGAGTGCCTTCTCTTAGTAAACACTAAAACAATCTAATTTATTGTAAGATGTTTTCTACTGACTCAAAAACCAGAAGATTTTATTTTGGGGTCACAGTCCAAGTAAATTTATGATATACATTTACAGTAAAATAATGTAGTTATTTTCAAAATTCTTATTTAATTAAGATACTTACCCCACAGCTAATTTGAAAACCTCATAAGAACTTCCTGGAGACTTGTACTTTTCATCAAAATACCACGCACTTTTCTCATACAGTTCCTCCAGCTGTTTATCTGTTTCATATCCCAAAATCTCTGCACAGTGTCTCAAAATACTGTAAACCTGAACAAAACACATAACTGTCTTTTTTTACATAACAAGAATCAAATGAGATGCAGGTACCATAACATGGCTGTCACCAAGGTCTGTGGGGTAAGGATTTCCCTCTACCACTATAAGTATGACCCTAGCTACTTTCATAGGAAACAAAAGAAAATAGAACCAAAAGAACTCCCTTAGCCTGTGAAAACAGCTGACATTTGGCGACACTACCACTGGTTTTCCTGCCAAATGACGTCTGAGAAACGAGTGCAGAAATTCCATACTGATGATGCATCACTACCCAGATCTGGGTATAGACCAGTATGGAATTTTTGCGCTCGTTTCTCAGACGTCATTTGGCGAGGAAAACCAGTGGTAGTGTCGCCAAATGTCGGCTGTTTTCTCAGGCTAGAACTTCCTATAATTCAATTCTCTGTCTGGTACTTGTCTTACACACTCATAACTTGAGATCTTTATAGTACAGCCCTGTTATGAAGACTGCTTATAAGACACAAATAGGACATATCCAAGTATAATATCCCTCGCTTGCTTCCTTTTCAAAAATATGGGTAAGTGCAAAGTTTTAGATAAAAAATAAGTAAAAGTTTTTATTATCAAAAGGATGAAATAACCAGGTAAAGAGTTTCGCTGGAATGGATTGTTTTTGAGTGTTCAAGGTTGGTCTCTGTTCCAATTAGCAGAATCTCATAAATATTGCACTCAAAGAAGATAAGATCTAAAATAATATTATTGTTCCAGAAGATTAGTTGGCTCTCGTTAACATCTTTTTTTTCATGATGTTAAAAAAAACTTTTTTTGAGTCATGAAACCTTGGTTTTTTTTTTCAACTTAGAAAATAGCCTATGCTATCTGTCAAATATTTGAACAAAAAAAGTTAATGTACAGTGTTGTTTTTAAATCTAAAAATAAATTCAGATTAAGATACATGTGGTTTCAGCCTAGTGTTAGCTATTCAGCAATTTTCCTTTGGTTCCGACTCTATTTAATCACAATCATGAATAATTCTTTATTAGGGCTAGAAGACAAAAGGAAGAATCAAACTAAGATGGTTTAAGCCATTTAAAAATTAATTTCAGTAAAAGTTTCAATGTATGTATAATTCAATTCAGGGTCCGTAGACTTTTTCTGCCAAAAAATTCAAGGACTTTTCAAGGACTTTCAAGGACCACATTTTTAAATTTCAAGCACCTTGTTTACTTTTAACACAGGTTCCAAATAAACTATAAAAATATTCTGATAATAATGGGCCTTTTTTCTTAATGACAACCATTTTTATAAAAATTTGTTTGTGAGTACTTAACAAAGAATTACCTTCCGTAACAAACAAGACAAAAATAGTGAAGATGCTTCTTATCAAATGTTCTGCTATTAAAATTCAAGGACTTTCAAGGACCAAAATGAACAAAAGAGAATTTTAAGGACTTTCAAGGACTTGAAAAAGGACCCTTATAATTCAAGGGTTTTCAAGGATTTTCAAGACGCGTACAAACCCTGTTCACGTATTTATAAAAATAGATGAAATACAAATAATACAAGTAAATACATCAGTTGTATCACATACTGTTTTGGCTTTTGTAAACTTTTCCTCACATTTCTTGATTTCTTCGGGGGAAACTCTTCTCTTTGACAAGTCAATGTATCCTGCAAAGTAGTCCAGTCATAACCTAAAATTTTTCTCCACTTTAAATGTTCCAGGATCTTCTAATACTAGGTTGCCAAAAGTTGCCATTCTGACCACAAGCCAAATTTTTTCTCAGCAGTTCCAAGTTTCAAACTTTGGTGGTGCTTGTAAATAGCTAACTGGTTTGTTTCCTGCCAGATGGAATTCTTAACACCGTTATGTCGATTTTTAATTACCATATTTCTTCGAACAAGCACCCACGCTCTAATAAGCACCCTCTCCTAAATAAGCACCCATCTGCTAGGCTATAATATCAACCAAACACTCCCCTTGAATAAGCCCCCCCCCCCCCCTGTCCTCCCCATACTTTTCTTAAAATAATATTAGGGATAACAGAGAAATATGAATATCTGCATATTATTGACAAGGACTCAAGGATGATGAGATAAACAATGCATACTGATACATTTCTGTGTTAAGTGTTCAATGGGACTATGGTATGCTTGATTATGAATACTGTTATAACAAACATAAGACTGTTAAGATTTGGCAAAAACATTGTTACACTTCGTGCAAAGAAAAACTTAATAAATGCCCCACTTGATTACGAGTCCTCCTTCCAAAAAGCGCCCATCCTTTTAGTTGTCATTTTAAATAAGTGCCCAGGCGCTCACTCAAGCAAATACACTATTTGCTTCTTTCAAAATTTGCTCAGCCTCTCTGCTGTGAATGTTGAAGGTCAAATCAGTTCTCAGGTTAAACCAGTAATTAACCGACCAGGCTTAATTTAGTACAGTCCTAAAACTAGTAATCAGTAATGATATTTAGCAATTATTAAATGAGGCAGAGACAAGGTAGTCTTCCACCAAGGACATCTTTTTTGCTAGTTCTACCAAAACAATGCAATCTCATCCCCAAGGCTTCTCAGTTGCCATGCCTTTTTATGAAGGTCGTCCCACAACATTGACACAATTATCTGGAAAATTTGGTATCCAACCTAGCCTTCCAAATTGGGTCAATGCTGCCTGGTTATGAGGAATTAGGCAGGGGTTTGAGTCAGTCAGATAGGGAGAAATATTTCGAATGAATAATAATGATAATATTTAATATAAGCTTAGTACAATAAGTCTTATACTTTTTCTTACCGTCGCCTTATTCTGAAGTTTTTAAATGAAGGTCACCACTCTAACACAGTTAATGTGTTTCTCTTTCATTAAAAAGTGTATTATTGTTGTCTCCACCAGTTTTAGCGTCAATTAAAACTCTTTTTAATGTGAGCTTACAATAATATTTGTAGGCTAAGCTTAAAGACGTGCACCTGACTATTAGTGCTTACTATTATCTATAAGTGGAAATCAAGATGGCGAGAGCGTCGGCATAATTCTGACAATTATTTAAGCGACAAACCTTTGTCCTTGTCGACACGAATGACTACCACACATTCGTTTCTACCGACTCTGATAAGTTTGTTGATTGAACGAATTCGCCTCCTCGACAACTCACTCAAAAGAATCATCCCTTCGATGTTGTTGTATTCGAGCAAATTGACATAAGCTCCCATCTCCGCGATGCTTCGAACATTGACCATCACTACATCGTCAATCTCTGGGTACTTATGTTTGTAAAATCTACAGCTGAAAGGCATTTTGGTAAAGAAATAAAGTGAGAAAGGTAAAAAATTTTTGGATCACTGTTCCACATGGGCAACAAACTGATGCAATAGCGAAACCGCTGACCATTTAGATAGTTGCGGTACCGGCACAGGTAACCCAAGCTCGAAAACGATTCTCTTCGTAGCTTAGTTGTATTTTTTTTTTCCTTTTCTGTGTGGTTCCGGAGCCGATTTATGGCCATTTTGTGGGTTTGTTGTAACCGGCGCAAAGAGAACAAACCGATTCCAATAAAAGTTAAATGGCCATAATTCGAATCGGGAATAAGACGAAACAAGAACGCTCTTACAGTAACTTGATAGACCTTGTTACGGTTTTCGACGCCATCTTGACGAGTAGGCAAACGTGTGAGAAATTGCAGTGTTTGTAAGAGAATCTAATGTCGAATAATTTCCGTGAAACGGCTGTTCCGAAAAAAAATATCAATTGTAAACTAAAGCTACAAAGCAAAGGATTGTCCTAAAAAATTTTGGAGGCGTACCTGTGCTTAAATTTCTCCAGAGGCTTGCTTTAGATTTTCCATATGTTTGTCTGTAATTTTCCCCGGACTTTCCTACAGACAAATGTATAGCAAATTTAAAAAGTGGTTCTAGGTCTTCTAGTGCAAGTAACGCTCTCAATTTTTTCCAGTAAAATCCTTAGGAGTGAAGCTTTAGTTTACAAATCATAATTTTTTCAGAACAGCTGTTCTACGGCTCTTGACGGAAATTATTCGAAATTAGATTCTCACTGACAAACGCTGTAATTTCTCGCGCGTTTGCCCACTCGTCAAGCTGGCGTCGAAAACCGTGACAAGGTCTATTCTCAGACGTCCGAGGTCTTTCGCGGTCCCTTCGCTTCCCGGGGAGGGAAGTAAGGGACCGCGAACGACCGCAGACGTCTAAGAATCAGGCTAGCTCTTACAGCGGCGTTCAGTCTCGCTTGCTTGGAGATTAGATCGAGAGGTTAGGAGGCGATTAATTCTACACGAAACAGGATTTACTCGCTAAAGGTTTTTTACTTCCTGCTTTATCGACGTCGAGTATTCTTATTTACTTTTTATTTGTTATTTTGAATTGATGTAGTACGCGTGTTAGCGACGACCGGAAATACATCTGCGGTCGAAGGCTATACGCGTGTATAAATACACAAAAAATCAAGGGCCTCGATTCCAGAGAAAGTGCATCATTGCCAGAGACCAGACCAGAGACCAAAAAAGTGATTTAGATGGCACGTCATTTCAATCATCGCCGAAAATAAACCCCATGCTCCTCACAACATCATTTGCGTACAATGAAAATTTACAACACCCGACCATGGCAGTTTTACTAAAAAATGTCTTCTTTTTTTTTTACCACTCAGTAGTGTTCACTTTTTCTAAAGTGATCAACCCTTTTAAGCGATAGAATTCGTGGATCGACATGTTTCGGAAAAGCTCTAAATTTAATCTTTCTCAGTTTCTTCGCAAAACAGGCAAGTACTTCATGGCTGAATGCCATATACACGAAGGCATTGTGGGCTTGTCGTGTATATGGCATTCAGCCATGAAGTACGCGCCGCAAAACATGCGTGGCTTCGGTCACGCAACGATTCTTATTCCCAGTTTCCACGATCTCCGCTAGGAACGCCTGGCACAATGATCCCCCTTTTGTGTCATAAATACGAAGAAAAACGGGTCACAGATTATGAGTCTCGCTGCTTACGCAAGCGAGACTAATAAACAAAACTGACTGATTTTCGAAGCCATTTAAAAACCCTAGGGGGGAGGGTACTCCTCATAATGGCCTATACGGGGAGGCTCCGCCCGAAAGTAGTTATTTTTTGAGGCTTCAGGAGCATGAAAGGGTAAGGATTTCACTAGTCGAAATATATGAAAGGGCAGGGAATCTGTCATTTCGGTCTGTAACAGATGACTTAAAAGGGATTTTGTGGCTGTGAAAAGGTCATGATCACGTTCTGATTTTATGATTTTTCATTATTCGAAAGAAAGTGCCTTTACAGCAGTTAAAAGGGATGAAAAGCCCTAAACTAGGTATGTGAAAGGGGTAGCATTCGTCAGTAGAAGGTATCCGAAAGGGGTACCTTCAAAAGTGGTATATGAAAGGGTAAGGGTTGGATCTCGGAGCGGAGCCTCCCACTGTAAAACTTTGTTGAGCACCCCCCGGGAACACAAGTAAACCGCCGTAAATCCAAATAACACTCTAATTGCGGTTGAGACTATTGATTGAATATTTTTTTGGTTAAAAAAAAAATCGCTTGGTATAGCTCTGGCCCTGAGGAAGGCTAAGTTCTGAAATATTGGCTCATAATAAATCAGCCCTTTGCCGTACTGCCAGCCCTGCATTCATTTTTGTTTCATTTTACACATCAAGTGACGCCTGGCTACAGTATCTCTTTAAGCAAAAGGAACCAGTAAGTTTTATTTTCCAGTTGCGTGGACCTCTGTTTTCAAACAGTTTTTCCTAAAAGCCATAATGTAGTCTTAAAATCAGGCAATTTAGTTAAACATGGTTGCTAACATTATTTCATTCTCACTGGCTACGTTAACTAGTAACAGCATTATCTTTCGCGATCTCAAGCCTTTCTTTTTCAATTCTTATTTAATCATTTTCAATATATAGGTTATATGTTCAGTGCTGGCGCGACTTTGCTTTGTGCGTTGACAATCTCCCATAAAAAAGTAAATTTCAGTAATCAACTTTTCAATGAAAACAAACATTAAAACTAACGGAAAACAATTTAGATTTTCCTTGCTGTTTACAACTTTTTGTCTCCAGTTTTTAATTTTTATTTAATGTATTATTAAAATCTTAACAAAAGAAGTTTAATACTGCCTTGTAAGTTTTTAATTTGCAAGAGATATGATGACGATTTTGGCCTTGTTTGGACAACGTAGAAATAACTCTTGAAAGCCCTTTTATCTAATCCAAACAGATTCGGCCTGACTTCTTTTAATGTTATCTTGAATTCACTCAGTCCTCGACAAAATTTTCCTTTAATTAAAATCCCGGCCTTGATGTTTTTTTTGTTACTACCATTATTGCATCGGAATAAAACAGGTGTTTCAAAGTTCTGTATTTCCTTGATAAGAAAACCGAATTCTCCAAACGTCCGCTGTTACACTGTAAGAGAGAACGGCAAACTTCTCAGTGCTTCTCAACCGTGAACCTACCTGTAGTAATCACGTGAAGCTTTATAAGTGTAAAATTGTAGAATGAGAATTAACAAAAGTAAATGACTGCAGCGAAAACTCTGTTTCCTTTCTTCTTCCTATTCAGTTGGCGCTTCGTGACTCCGTTTGTGGGAGGGTGCTGTGAATGTCATTCGAATCAGCAAATCCATGGCCACGAGAGAGTTTGCAGCGAAAAGAGCCGTAAAATTCCTGGAAGGAATTAGAGGCTATCTGATCCAAAGAAACAGTTCGTCACTCCCAGTTCTGCTTTGTATAGCCATTAACTGATTTGGAGATTCCCTTCTTTTCGATATAGAACTTGGAATGTGGCCCTTCGTCTAGGGAGAATTAACGAATTTATAAATTGATTGTTTTTTAATGGACAACTGTGATAGGTCTCCACTGATCCCTTTTTTCAAACGCAGAAACTTTTCAACAGTTTTTAGAAAACGACATATTAATATCGAACCCTTGTCACGCCTTGTAATATCCGCGTTTTTAACACTCTAACGCAGTCGACTATTATCACTATTGCTCTAGACTTGCTGTACTGGCGGTAGAAGGTAGGTAATGCGTATCTTTTCCGGTTCAATCAAATAATCCTTTTTAGACTCAGTCAAAACTTATCATCTAAATTCTTAAAACTCGTTTCAAGTTCTTTCATAAAAAGTGCCGCGCGAAATTTAGCTAAATTTGATTCTTGTTCTTTTTTCTTGTTTGCGGAATCTTTGTTTAGCAGACACTGTGACGTGACGAAAGTTTAGAGCTAGATGAAAATCAAAAGAATGCGTTTGTGTCGAAGGAAATCTGTTAAGACCGCCACGGTATAGCTAACCGGCTCCGCAGTCGATAGAGCGCTGGATAAGGAAGGTCAAGGGTTTGACCCCTGGGCTTGGGCCGACGTTTATCAGGTGTTAGTTTGACTTCCTCCTGGCTCAAAACTGAGCAATGAATTTACTGCCTTTGCAAACAGCTTGACCGTGCTTCGAGTGTTTCGGATGTCTTCATTTATCTCGTTTCTTTGACGTCACAGCACAAAAACGTGAATTTTCCCAGGGGGAATTATGACTTTGTGAAGTACGTAAATTTACGAAGAAAACTCTTTCTAAACTTACATGCGGTCCCTTGGTTTTTAACTTTTTACTTTTGACAGAGTAAGCGGCGGGGTTAGATCGAATAATCTCATAATTATTCCTGAAAATAATATAGTCTTACTCGTAAAATTACTCCTAAAGAATAAGTTATGCCTAATTCGTATAAACGAACTCTGATTGACTGGAGAATAAATTTCGTTCAGTGTTGAAAATATTTTCCTAGTTCGACAAATTTACTTGTGCAAGACTAAACAATGCCATTTTTCCTCTGAAATTCACTAAGGTCTTGTAGCTCTCCAGGCAAAACAAGATTCGCAGCTAGAACAATGTATAAATTAATTGTTATCTCGTCACCAGATCCTTTGGATCTTATGGCTGCGCTCGTCCGTAGTTATGCGCAATAGAGAAGAGCTCCTGGGGTCCAGAATGCACTGCTCATCCCTGCTTATCTGATTTGCACACAGTAGAAGCCGGGGTCGGGGGTAGGTATTCCGGATTTCAAGTTGCGGGGATTATCAAAGGATATTTTGGGGTTTGAAATTTTTGATTCCGGGCTTTTTCAGGGTAAGAAAATTTGGCAAGTGCTTTTTTTGGTTGACCTGATTTATAGCAATCTGAAATTCGTTGCAGTGCCCGCAGATCCCGGGCTCAGAGCTCTGCGAATAAAAACCAACCAAGGTTGTTGAGGCTCGGAAATTCGGCATGCGTGCATGGGATTCTTGGGGGGTTAATTTATTGTCCAGGAATGGGTTGTGTTGGAAGCCCCAGGGCTTTTCTGGGGGTTTTGATTTTCACCCCCATTCGATAATCCCCGTCACTTGAAATCCAGGGTACCCCCTGGGAAACGAAGCAGTTGTCGTTTGCCTTGAGTTGGATAGGAAAACAATTCTTTTCTGCAAAATTAACCCACATGTTTTCACAGCTTTAAGGGACTGTGCAATATTTACCTGGAGTTAGGGGGGGGGGGGGTGGGAAATGGGTGAAATATGCCCCAAAACTAAGTCATATCCCCCCTCTCATTAAGCAAAAATTAATTTCAACCCCCTCTCACATAATGATAATATTAAGGCTAGCCCCCCTGAAAAAAGTCTCCTCCCACTGATTCCCTCATACCTAGTTTACTATTCAGGACTTTCTGTCTGATTGAGCATTTTTTTGAAGCTTAATTTAATCATACCGTGTCTTTAAATGATTAAATTTGTATTGCTATTAAAATTTCAACAGTTGGGTTTTTCATTCTGCTAAATTATGATGCCATGTGTGCTAACATTGGCATCTTTCTTTTTCATTGAATAATATTGTAGTGCTACTTTTGCAACTTTTAATTAAAGTTTCCTGTTTTATTAAATCCTAGTGCAATAAACTAGCACTGTTTTAACATATATGACAGAGGCATTCCTCTCCTACTGCATGACAGATAGGAAAACAACAGTTCGTAGATCAGAACTCCTTAGAGTGACAAATTTGTCAGTTTTATTCCAATGTTAGTATTTATATTTGAACTTTAATAACTCTTCCACTACTTTTCCAGTTTGCAAAAAGGAATGAAAAAGTAATGTTCCCCCTGTATGTATTAAATTTTACATCCAACCCCCCCTCTCTCTTGTTGTCATTTTCTCCTAAGCCCCCCTAATTTTCCAACCCCTCCCCCTCCAGGTAATTATTGCACAGTCTCTAATTTGAGGCTTGCAATCTACTAGCAAGAAATGTTAAGGCCGAAACCATCAAAGAAAAGATGTTTACATACCAACTTGTTTCAATATAATTTTATTTGATAACAGCAAAGTCTGAAACAAGCATTTGATCCGAAAACGCGTAAAGTTCAATCAAACAGTTAAAGAAGGGAAAGATCGTAGTGAAAAATAGGTGCCTTCAGCAAGAGACGACCAGTTTCCGATGGTTTAAAAAAGTTAGTAATGGTGGATATTTCTACGTGCCAATAACAAATTTATGGCCGAAAATGCACCGAATTTTTTCGGGCTTTCTTTTCGTAACTAGTTAACTACCATGATATTCTTTGCATTTATTACTTCATTCTGCGGTTCCAATATATGAAACAGAGGATATTACACGGCCGCTTGGAGATACAAAATTTCTCTTCGAGTGTTGAAAAATATTTCACTCGTTCGCAGCGCTCACTTGTGAAATTTTTTTCAACACTAGAAGATAAATTTCGTATCTCCAAGCGGCCATGTAGTGTTCTATTTATTATATAAACACCAATGAACAACCAAACCATTTCACTTTAATAGTTTTTTAGTGTGAAAGGCGCGATTTATTATGAAGCCATAGCAACGGTGTTATTTTCACATGTGAAGATATCAAGTTTTCGCGCGAAAGCTCGCCTAGTATTTCATTGGTGTTTATATAATTCATATATATTTCATTATCATATGCATTTCATGAGAATTATCTTTACCATTTTGACATCTCTCTTTTCTTCTTTTCTGTCATTCAGAATGGAATCGAACTTTGAACCTGATTCTCGAAATAGTAGTTTTAGTGACAAAGATCCTCTTGGAAGAACGCCACTGCAAGTTGGAATCGAAGTAACTATCGCAGTTTTGATATGTCTCGCTTGTATTGCTGGGAATGTAACAGTTGTGATCGCCATTCACAAAACTCCACGCCTTAAAACAGTCACCAACATGCTGGTCGAGAACCTCGCATGGACCGACATCTCCATGGCAACACTGCATCTGCCATTTTGGATTATGAGCATGAGCAGTGGTCGCTGGCTATTAAGTCACGTGGCTTGTAAGATTGTTGGGTTCTCCGAGCTGGTGTTTGGTGTAGCCTCGCTTCAAACGATGGCGGGAATCGCGTTAAACCGCTATTTCAGCATTGTCCGAAGAAACGTATTCATGAAGTATTTCTCGGATCGTAAAGCAACCCTTAAAATAATCATTGTTTCGTGGGTATTGCCTGTTGTTGTATGTAGCCCCCCTCTATATGGCTGGGGAACTATAGAGTTCAGCGACAAATTCACCGATTGCACAATGGGATGGAGTATCCCAGATATTTCCTATATCTCCTTTTTACTGTCAGTTTCGATTGTTATACCAATGATGGTTATTATTTGCTGTTACTTTGCGACTTTTCGGTTTGTGAAAAGAAGCTCTCGTCAGATTCAAAACCACTTACAGGAAGAAAGTCACAGACGACTGAAGAACAATGCGCCGTCAATCAAAAAAGAAACGAAAGTTATCAAGGTTTTTGTTGCCGTTGTTTTTGTGTACGTTTCCTGCTGGACACCAGTTTGCATTGTAGGTATTTGTGAGATAATAGAGTATTCAGCGCCACGTTGGGTTTATATTGTCGTGTATTACATGATGTTTTCTAGTAGTTTTTGTAATCCTTTAATCTATGGGTTGTTTAACCCGCAGTTTAGAAACGCGTTTAAGAAATTGTATAACAAAGATGCGTCTGGGAATGATAGTGGAGAGCTGCCCTTACAAAGGAGAACTGCCTTCTCACAGGAACAATAGCGTGTTAACATGAAAATATTAACTGCAGTTGTGAAAGCATTTTAAGAAATTATGAATTGAGAGAGAAGCCTGGGATTCAAGGCTTCAGGTTTTGTTCCTAGTTGCTAGTTGCATGTATTGTAAACACTCAGACCCATTTTGCGTACTGTAATAACTCTGAGAGCCTTAATTTAAAGTTCATTTTATTATTCCTTATAGATGATCTCAGTTTTGATCAAATTAAAACCATCTCAAACTGTTGTTTTGCTCTTTGTTCGATCTGGTTTCGGGGAGATTTTCTCGTCCCATCTACTTGTTCTTGGCACATTTCGCCGCCCTCCGCATTCGTCACTCTTGCACTGTCAGCGGTAAAAAGCTTTGATCGGAGAAATACCATCGACTTTTTTATTTTTAATTTTCACCCCATGTAAGGCAATCCGGTCTCCGGAATCCGGGAAATTTTTGCTTGTGAAATCCGGAATCTGGTAAATTTTGCCTTTGTGGAATCCGGAATTCCGGGTTTTGGAATCTGGACTACAGCTCAAGGAATCCGGAATCCCATTAAGGATTGGAATCCAGAATCCAAGTTACACTAAAAAAGACTGGAATACAGTGCCTGGAATCCGGATATCCACGGCGTGGAATTCCCTTCCATGGGGTGATGGATTCCCTTACATGCATGGGGAGATAATTAACTGCACTGAGCTGTTTAAAGAGAAGCTGCTATTGTTTAAGCATTATACATGACAAGTTGTTTAATCTTAGCTTTAGCCTCTTTATATTCTTCCTTCTTGAAGTATCGCTCAAGGAAAGGATCATCAAACGAATAATAATTATCCACAACTCTAAGAACTGTTAGCAGCGTTCTCATGTAAGAATCTGGCTTGGCTCCCTCAAGTGCAATTTTTCTTATCTCTCGCGATAACTCTCTCTTGGGTGCTGAAAAAAATACAAGAAAAGTGTTTTATAGCGTGAAGAACGGCTGGGAGTTACAGTGAAGGTAGAGATTTATGTTCAAGGTGATAACAAGGCGATGATAAGGATATCAATGGAGCCCTGAAACCCGCCATTTCTCCCGACCCGCCTGACCGCTCTTGGGTCTCCGAGGCTTGTGTGGCAACTTACGGAAACGTAATGAGGGAAATGTATTTCTCCAGTCGACCGACCTCTGTCTCGGCTGTCGAATGGACACAACTTGTCCAGTCGAACGAGTTGTTATTAAAAAAAAGTATTTTTTCACGCACTCGTGTCATGTCGACATTGAAAATGACTGATAAAAACTACGGCAAGAATTAACTCCACGGTCAAAATCCTATTGTTTGACAAAGATCGCTCGTGATGGCAACAAAAGTCATTTATCTCGCTTATTAGCAAGAATCAGAATAACTTCGATTAGAGCAATCGACACGAGCAGGTCGAGTAAGATTAATGACAGCTGAATTACTTCAACACTATCTTATTCTCGAACATCCTTTTGCCTGTATTTTGACTCTTAATTATTTGCACAAGACTCTAGAACGCCAATCTGCACCAAGCGCAAGAAATGGTTTTTCGCCCGAATACATAAAAATTGGCAAACCGCAAAATTAAACACAGCGAGCGCGCGAACCTGGGAGATCAATCTTCAAATTTGCGAGTAGTCACATGAATTATGGGTGGGTAGTACAGTAGAACGAAATGATGTCTAATAGGGTGGGCACGTAACTCCTACACTCCCGACCAATGACTTGTAGAATTCCAATCAAATTTCACCTTATTGTTGAATTCTACTTCGCCATTGGTCATTCGGATTCACGTGAGCACGCGTAAGAACAACAGCCAGTTAATTTCAATTGGCACAGCCCTCATTTTAGCTCTTTCCAACGCTTGTCAGTCCATACCACTTCTTATTATATTTTGTTATTACCATAATCTAGATTTTCCTTATTTCTTCGATTCCTTCTTTATTTTACCCCTCCCAAGTTTCACAGGTGATATCCTAACCTGCAAGCAGTGGTTTCTCCAGGGCTGGACGCTACGCTATGAGGGGAGATCTAGAAGCCGCTGTGAGCGACCGTTTACTTTTCCATCGAGCATGCGCGTCCACTTGACGCCTTCCTCAAGACGTCAAATGACTACACCTTCTCTTGTTTCGCAGGAAACATATCAGGCAATTTAAGATCCAACTACGCGAAGGCAACCGACCGGAGGGAAAGCTCTGAGATGCCCCCTCTATAACTTCAAAAACGCTCACGCTACGGCCACCAAAACCACACAGAATTATTTTCTCATCATTACCAACTTCTGGGCATGACTTGATTGACATAATGACGTAATCTGACGTCATTATGACATCGTATTGCTGAATTGATTGGCAGAATCCAAATTTCTCTCAAACAAGATATAAAGCGAAAACTGACTTAAATCCTACGGTTTTTGATAAATTCAAGAAGTTTGCTAACACAAAGATAATCTTTAACAATAGCAGGGATGTGATGATGATGTCATTTATTACTAAATAAAGAACTGCAAAGATTTGCCATCTTGAATCCGCCATATTGAATTAGTTGAATGTATCCCATTTTACTTAAAACCCGTATTAAATCAAGGTATTCTTAATGGGAAACTTGATCTGAGTGTAAAAAGAACCGTGGGAATATGAAATATGAAATTCCGAGAGATATGAACATGGCTAAAAATTAAACTCGGCATATTAAACTCATGTTTTTTCTCAAACTAGCCACTAAACAAAAAGCCTGGATTTCGTTAACAAATATAATAACTTGGATTTTTTAAAAAAATGCTAAATTAATTGTTATAGAATAGTGCAATAATTAAAAATAGAAATAAAACCTATTTTTTAGAAAAAATGCAAATTTTGAAAAACATGTCTGTCAAAACTCGGTTGCCATGGTAACGTCAATGTTGACGTACACGCCACGACGACTTTAAAATGTTCCAAAATAAATTTTAGTCGCTAAGTCAGGTGGTCATAGCTTGAGCGGTCTTGAAGTTATTCTACTCTTTGGCGAGGAAGGTCCTTCTCTAATAAGCAAAACAAAAACTTTCCACATGCATCACCCTTTTTGTACATTTCTTTGTCGTTTTTGCTCGACTACGAGGTAAAAATGCGTAATTTTGCGTTTTATGGAGAACGTAAACAAGCAAAATAACGCAAATTCACGGCAGGCTTGCGCTGAGTTAACAGTCATAAGCGTAAGCAAATGCACGAGAGGCTTGACTTGTTTAATACACAGCTATTTCGAGAAAGGTTGTCGCAAAAAGTGCACGCGACGATCCCGAAAGGTATGGTGGGTGGTTTTGTGTTCACTCAAGTTCTTCGAGGAAATTTGAAAGAATGGCCCGAGAGGCCATGGACGTATGTTTGCTAGTGCTAAAGGAAACAGCAAAAGTAGGTTCGACAGCTACAGTGTCGGGAACAGTGTATTGATCATATCCCATATTACCTTTCTCGATTTTCGGGTTCCCCTTTTTTCCGAAAACCTTTCTCGAAATAGCTGTATTCGTCCAAGGCGCTGGAGGGCAGCTCGATCAAAGAAACAAACGGTCGCCAGCAGTGGTTTCTCTCCAGCCCTTCATAGAGAAGTAGTGGTGTCTCAGCCACGACTACATCTTTTTGTTCCTAATATTAACTCACACAGGGCGTTCTCAAGGCATGTAAAATTCAGGTTCCCTTTCGTTACCTGCATTTTTCAATGGATAATCTGTGTACATTCCGGCCAGTTTTCGCTCCTTTCCCAGAATTCCATCATGCACTAGGCTGTCAAGGCAAACGGAAGCTACGTTATTCTCACAATTCCAAGTAGTGATGCAATCTCGGATCCAGTCCACCAGCTTTCGTTTGTAGCCCTCTTTATGCTTTGCTGCAATTTTAGCAAACAGTGCTCTGTCGAGGAATGTTCCGGTAGGTGCTGCGTCAATAACCTACGTTTTTAAACAATAGTTTTGTCCATCACTTAGATCATATAACGCTGACAATTTTAAAGATCTTTTAAGCTTAAGTGAACAAGAGAACTTTAAAATCTAGAACATGAAACTGAAATTAAGTTTATCTTACAACAGTAGCTCCTAACCGATGGACAAAACCCGTGGTTATCGGAAATCGAAACTCGAAAATCGTGGTTCTGTAAATCGAAACCTTTACGGTACCCAAAGTGAACAACACAAGCTATGGACGTTATTCTCTCAGTCTTATCAATGGAAGTAAACTGAAATGGAATTCCCTTCCTAACAATTAAATATTAGAATAATCCCAGAGTTAAGCAAATTCAAATTGGCCAATTTTGATGTTAAATTTGATAATATATCTGCTGCACCTTTTGCAGTTTATCTTATCAAATTTTATTTAAATTATTGAAGTTATATATTATCTACGTTTTCATTTTTTTATAGTTTAATATATGAATAAATAAATAATTTGCATTTCAGCTATTTATCTTCGAAGATATACTGGTAAGAATTTTATTAGTATATTCAATTTGAATAAAGTAATATAAATAAATAAATTATAAATAAAGAATTGTTGTATTGAAGAGAGTGTTGTATAATTGTTGTGAAATAAAACAAAACTGAAATGCAGGGTTAGCACTAAGGCAAAGGGCTGATTTATTATGGGCCAATATTTCGGCTAACAAAATTGGCCTTCCTCAGGTCCAGAACTATACCGAGAGAAAATATCTTTTAACGACCAACAAAATTAGCCTTCCTCAGGGCCAGAACTATACCGAGATATTTTCTCTCGGTATAGTTCTGGCCCTGAGGAAGGCTAATTTTGTTAGGCAAAATTTTGACCTGTAATAAATCAGCCCTTTGCCGTAGTGCCATCCCTGCATTTCAGTTTTGTTTTATTTCACACTTTAAGTGACGTCTAGCTACAGCATCTCTTTGATTAGAGATCCGGCAAGAGGAACCAGTCAGTTATATTTACGCATTGCGTGGACCTTTGCATTCAAACAGTTTTTCCTATTATTTTGTATTGGCTCTTCATATGAAATTCTACACTGAATTCATAAGCCGAGATCAGGCTCTATAAAACTTGCTCTTAAAATCGGATCTTAGGGATCCAAAAAGGCAAACTGAGTGAATGCAACAGAAATGGCATTTCAAGAAAAAGAAAGACAAAAAAAAAAGACAAGAGTATATACTCTATCCAGCTAACCTTAACCCAGATGTCAGTATATTTTACGAATAGAAATTTCTTCTCTTCAAACTCTATCTTTATTTTTCCCATGGCGATTAAATCCAGGAGAACAGCACATACGGACCCGCCTATTTTATTCTTTGATCCCTGGCGTCCATTGACATCACCTGTTGAGCTGTTCTGCCACAAGAGGACATACGCCTCTGATAGCTGTAAGGAAAACAGTCTGTGTCAGCGAAGAATAAAACCTCTAGATCTCAACTTATGATCAAGAATCATGAGAATATCTGTGTTACTTGAGAAATAATGTAATATGAGAAATAATTTGAACACACTCGTAAACTGCCATTAAAACTGTAACCTGTACAAACATAATTATCAGGGTTGATTTTCACACACTAATAAAAATAGCGGTGCTCTGCATCCAAGAAATATTTCCAGAAATATTGGTAGTGACTTGTAATCACGTGACCGTTTTTCCGACGGCCCGCCCGTCCGTCCGCACCACAGGCATACCATCAAAGTAAAATAACTCACTCAACGGTGTGGCAACCCAAATGCAACTCGAGATTCTTTTGGGGAAAATTGTATGGCCAGCCGCGTTTAATGAAGCAGAGACAATTTGAAAGCGGAAATTGTTTCTAAATCCGTGTGGGTTGTATGAAGTATTAAGCTAGATTAATTGTCAAGTCCACAATTCTGCCAATTTTGGAACATAGAGAAGAGAAAGACAGAGAAAACTACACTTAAACGAGAACAGCAACACAAGCAACGAAATTTTTAGTGAGCACAACGACATTTTCTCCATAAAACGTGTAACTAGCAAGTTTCACATTGCAACAACAACGGCGAAGAAATGTACAAAAAAACTGAATTGGTGTTTTTCGCTAATTAGACCTTTTGATTTTTTTGCCTTTCTCTTTACCGTCGCCTTCTAGCGTTACACGATTCTATTTTTTGTTTGAGTAAATTATAAGAATATTAACGAGAGCTTCGCTTTCAGCCCTGGCTAAATCTATATTTTAACCATGATAACAACGTATTAGAGATTCTTGACAGTAGGACGGAACTGCATACTCATAATAACTGTGCTAATAAAAAGAATGGCGAGAAGACACGGGGAAAATGAGGACACAATAAATATTTTAGGGAGCTAGGAACAAGGGTTCATTAAGTAAAAATTTCAGTACGAAATATCTTTTGACGAAATAATATTTTTGAACAGAAGGTTGTGTGACCAGCCAGAGGACCCATCAGATATTGGATATGACTCATCCTCTGATAAGTCCACCTCGACTTAGTGAAGGCCTTATTTTATAGATTTGCTCACTGGTCGAGCTCAGAATAGTTTTAGCTAGACGACTGCTCGAGGCGCGAGTGAAGGCCCAGGCCAGGGTAAACTCAAACAAGATGCAAAACGTATAGAGAACGTCTGAGGCTAAAAATACCAACAAATTCAGAAGTTGATTTTTAACACTGAAAGACTAATAAACATAACAGACGAAAAGGAGAGATTGAAAGGTCACCTTAGTTTACTATTGGGAAATTGAAATACGTGCATTTGGCATTGGATCAGAATAGGATATGATTCATCCATTTTTACAGCTCCAATTCTCACTGAGATTTTTCTCGTTTTTTGGAGGGACTATCTGGAAGCTTTACCTTAAGTGATCTTTGCAGAATAGCTTTCCGGTCGAAGTGAGGAGAAGCAATAATTCCACATATTGTGTACTTCATGTTATCAACGATTGTATCTTCATCAGTAGAGTCATTTGCAACGACACTGACCGCCGCTGCGTTAGCACCGGCACATTGTGCCATGTCTGAAGGCTTGGAGATGAAGTTTTGATTAAAACATTTTCGATCGCGAAGGTCTTTTATGTTTTCCTAGCTTGTTACACAATTACCTCATAAGCTATTTTAAAAAACGTCGACGACAAAGGGGTTTACTATTTCTCTTTTGTGAAATGCCATATCACGACGTCAGAGATCACTCAGTGGGTAGGCCTGGATCAGTTATCAGAGTGCTCTGCAGTATTTTTCATTCTTAAATGTTATCCAAATAGAGATAATGAAGACTAAAGCGACTCATTAAATGCGTCTTTAGTTTTGAGTGATACGGCTTTTGCACGGATTCTGCTCCTACCCTGTTGCCAAAATTATCGTTCACATCAGTGCCGTCAGATAATCACAAGATCACGAGACACTTTGAGGGCCGGGAAAGTGACCATCCGTCAGTCAACGTGGGCTCAAATATTGGCATTCAGTCTCTGATCCATGTATCGAGACAAAATATTCAAAATATGCAGTATCATTGTCGTGTTGCTTTCTGTGTAAACCTCAGCCTCGCTCCCAGTTTGGTTTTGACGTCACCCGTCAAGCGTGTCGACTCAATCGCATCTTAATTTCACGATGACATTTAATTACAATCACCAGATATCTATCTCGTTCTTGTTTTCTGATTGAAAATTTTCAATTCCGCTGAGCTTCGAAAAACAATTAACCTATTTAACTGGCAAAAGAAAAAAAACTTAAAGGATTGTAGTAAAATGACGTCATCATGCAAGTGTCTTATTTGTCTGGGAACGAGGCTGGTCATTCGCTACCTCGTCTGTATATTGCAACATTCTCTATCGAATGATAAAACCTAGTTTTTCGGAGACACAAGCAAAGCGTAAGAACGAGCATTATGATTGGTTTATCCTTCTGCTTGTGCTGCCGACAGTCTCGATTTGACTTAAATCGTAGGCGAAGGAGTCATAGTTGGAGTCAGAAGAAAATGGAAATGTTCTAGTTCGTCCGTCTCCGATTCCGTCGAACTTATGCGGTATATGTCTCTTGTGAAAACCAACCCTCACCGGCACTGCATGTGAAGTTTACTCCTGCAAACCTTAACCCTGAACAGGCTAACCGAAATGTTGTACAACGACTGAACTTGCGGATTAGCCTAACAGGCGCTTCATAAGCCAAGCGAGGCAAACGCGGCATTTTGCGCGCGCTCGTCTCGCGCTTCGCGCAAAATGGCTTGGCTCATAAAGCACCTGTTATGCAGGTAACTCGCGGATATGCTGTTGTGATTATCAGTTAAGGAGTATTTTTTTCGAGGTCGAATTTTGGACCACAGATAATCTTCGTCTCAAGCCTGCCTGTCTGCTCTTTGTCCTTCTTCCCAATATTTGAATCTCTGCCTCACAGCTGTTCTTTGTGTCGTCACGCAACGCTCTTCCCCAGCCGTTTGTGGGGAGGAACGTTGCTTTACGACACAAAGAACGGCTCTGGAGCAGACCATTAGAACCGGTGGCTATTTTAGATCACAGAGTAAAACACGAAAGAGGTAAAAAAAAACTAGTAAACTATAAAATGATTAAGGGATAAAAGATTATATTATTTAGGATGAGGAAGGTAACTACATGCGTGCAACCTCGTCCCCAGGCCCCAGGGAAAAGAGCCCTGGGGACGAAGTGACATGCATTGCCTGACTGGATGACACACGAAAACTGATTGAAAAGTAAAGCCTAGATGTTTCGAGATGAAAAATGTTGGGATAGCTCCTTTAAAAACGAAACAAAAAAAACTTAAATTGATCCATCAGTCACAATAGATAAAAACTTTTTCCTAATGTCTACCAACCTTGTCCGCCAACCTTGTTCGCTTTGAGCCAGCAAGCGAGTCAGCGACCCAGTTTCTACTTTCACAAAGTGACTAGACAACTTTTTTGGGCATATTTTTTTTATTATTTTTTTAAAATTAGGAATTAAGGGTTAGATTATTAACAGAAGCTTTTGCAGGCTGCTAGGCAATCTTCGTCTGCTTTAAAATTCAACCGAAGATTGCAAGTATGCTTTACAGTATACAGTTTTTATATCTATTTTGTAGGCCAAGTCAGGAACTGCTGGCCAAATTCAGTCTTTCTACTTCCTTTTAATGTGTTTAACGGAAGAAAATTCGTGCCACCACAACTGAAAGCTTTGGCTTTCACGCCACGACAATAATAGAGTCTGAACTGACGGAAGAACTTCAAACTTCTTATGTACAAATTCCTCGCTCTAAGCTACGTTGCAGCCAAGGTCCTGCAAGGTCATTATCGCAGAAGTCAATCGTGAGACTATAACTATAATGAAAGGTGTTTTCCAGTAAACGTAGTTTTCTTACTTCCGTTATGACGTATCTATTCAAAAGCAAAACAGGAAGTGTCTTGGCAAGTGTCTAAAGTAAGCCTAAGGCCAGGTTTGGACTCCGAACTTTTCATGAGCCGAACCTATAGATCGAATTAAGGCTGACCCAAATTATTTAGAACGGCTGAATTGACTCAGACGCCGATCTTAATTCCAGCTGAACTAAGATCGAAAGGCGAAAAATGCTAATTTCGGTCAAACTGGGTACAAAATACGTTATAATTACAATTTATACATTGGCTTCGGTACATGAAAAGTTCGGCGTCTAAATCAAAGCCGTTCGAAAGTCTCTCCAAAGGCGAAATTCCCGGCCGTGCTAGGCGAAAACAACGGCTGAGTCGTTCCAAATTGAAACAAGCGTTCCTAATTGATTCAGACGCCGAACTTTTCATGTACTTAATTCAATGTATATTAGGTTCGGCTCATGAAAAGTTCGGCGTCTGAAACGGGCCTAACAGGAACGTCACAATAACTGGCAGTTCCCTTAAACGTACTGTCTAATGTTTTTGTTGGTGACTATTTCTCTCGTGATTATAATCACGAAAATGTGACATAAAAAAGTGTATCTGAATAACCACCACTAAGCTAATATTAACAATCAAACGGAAAGATTCGCCAAAAGTGAATAAGATTTATTTTGTATATGTTTTTTCAAAATTTGAAAGTGAATCAGTACCAAACTAGGCCAATAAAGCCCGTGAAAATCAGGGCACGAAAATGCAACGAAGGATGTCAGGGCGTGCCAAAATCACCGGATGAAGGCATTTATGACGTCCTCTGAATCACTGAAGTTGAAACCAAATGGTGGATTGGCAAATAGTCTCACGTAATTTAGTTTCAGCTTCGTGACAGTTGGCAGTTGTCAGCATTATATAAACTGGTCTCTTCAAAAGAGTTTTGCTCCCGAAAGAAGTCGCTTGGCAGGCATGAAGGCGCCTCTCATTTGCAGTCTATTTGTTGTGAGTTTTCTCAGCGCAAGTGTGTCCAATTCTTCTAGGCAAGGTTAGTATTACAATGTATGAGAACCGAAAATACATAACTGACTGCCCTAACAGTTAAGAAAAAGGAACAATAATGTTTATTAGGCTTTCAGCGCAGCTGGATCGGAATAATGGCTACAGGCAAAAAGTCCTCAGAGAGCCGGGAGGCAAAATATTCGTTTCTCCAAATAGATGCGGAAACTAAACTAAACGTAATTCAGGTTTGGAACCATTTATTGCTTAACAGAAAATTTAGTTATGAACTTGAAAACTGAATCTTTCCATGCAGATTCAGACTATCGTTTTTGTTAAGAAAGCCTTAAAAACTAGTACGTGCTCCGCCATTTGTTGAAGGCTGAAACCTTTGACGAATGTTTTTGACAGTGTGTTTGAAGCAATGTGAAAGGTAAAGTTGAGCTGTATGATATGGTTATTGCCTTCTCCTAATAGAAAATGAAGTCTAAATTAGCGTCGGAAGATTTTGAGACCAGTGGGTTTTCTCTACGATAAGTAAAACTAAGAAGAAAATGCCGTTGAAAAGGTTGAAACCAAATGCTGAAATGAAATATCGGTAAATCTCTCATTCTGTTCAGTAAAAAATAAAAAAAGTAAATATTCAGAGGAACTCCTGGAGGGAAACTTAACTTTGATGAAAGAACTATCTTGATGAGGTAAATTCAAAAGGTATTTTTTTTCTTAGCATAACCGACTGAAAAGTATGCTCTTTGAAATGGTCATTCCACCTGTAGGCCTACAGATATAAAGTTCCTCAACGTGTGTTACAGCAAGGAGCTCAAAAGTGTGGCACTTTTGATTTGTTTACGTTCTTTCGTACAGATTTAATCCAATCAAAAGCCAGCTGTCCTCTTCCTGGAAACTGTCCTCCACTTCTGATTGGTTATTGTTTGCATGAAAGAATGTGAGTTTATAAAGGAAGTCAAACTTTTGGGCTCCTTGCTCGGTAAGGCTTGGACTTTCTAATGCAGAGGACCCCCAGCGGAGCCTTAAGAAATGATGCTTGCAGATCGTAAGAATAGGTTTGTTTCAGTCGTGAAACTGAGAGGAATTAACATTCGCCGTGTTTGATCGAATAAAAGTGTTATACACAGTCACGTCATTTCCTGCTCCTGATGACATCACAAAACGTGTTTCTTCAAATGGGGCACATTTGCAAATTAAAAATTCGAAACTTTTCGATGTCAAAGTGGCCTTAATACCGTTCTCAACACGGTCTCGCTTTTTAACGCAGAATTCATTCTATCCCTTATCAGTTTTTTGTGTATTTGTTAAGTAAAGTGACCTGTTTTACTCAATTGACGGTTTCCGATAACACATGGACATGACTAAAAGGCGGCTTTCTAAAGCCCTTACTAGTAGCCATATATGATAAGGCGAATACAGTACAGTTTGACTAAGTATTCCTCATTTTCAGTGAAACATTTTGATCGTTATAAGGCAAAGGTGAGTCACATGACTGAGACGTACAATAGAAAAGCTCATAAACATATACAACATATAAACATGAAAAAGGAACTTACTTTCCAAGTTTCACAAAGATGAGAGGAATGTTTCTCCTTGAATTCAAACCCACTGAATTCGTGGTTGAGTCAAGCCTTCGGCACATGAGTCAAAAAAATGGCCTTTTATGCGTTCAGAAATGTTTAAAAAACTTTATATATCTCGCCGTAAAATTTCCTCATTTTCTCGCAAAATTATCTCCATATATATGTCATGTTATTTTGGACTAAGGGACGGCTTAGGCGACTCAAATGGGCTCTATGTTGCGCCGCAAGCGGATGATTGTGTTTGACGCGGCATGATTCTCCATTATGTATAGCCTGCGCTTGCGTAGCAAGCGTTTGTTTGTCAAGAAAGTTCGGACGAGAGCAAAAAGGAGAAATGAAGAGGGAAGGGGAGGGGGAGACACTCGGCGCCCACGCAATAACTCGATTGGAAACGCTTGTTAGGCAGGCCACATTATCATAAGGGAACGGATCTGGCATCCAATGTAATTTCCAGGATGCCTAACACAGCTAACACAGTTTTTAATTCCGGGTTTACATGGATAATGGCAAAGTGCCAGAAAAGCTTAAAGTATGCGGCCTCCCGAAGAGTTCCAAATATCACAAACTTTAATATATGACTTTCCTTTTCAGGTTCCTCGCATCAGTCCTTAGAGTGTCACACTTGTTATTCCGATAAGTCCTGGGGTGACTGTCATCGCAATGCAAAGGTCCACAAGTGCCCGTCATTTCTGAACACCTGCATGAAAGTACACCGCACAACAAGGTACCCTGGAGGAAAAGCGGTCCATCAATTCGCCAAGTCGTGTTTTGCTAGAGATGTGTGTAAAATGTCTTTCTGTGAACAACGAGCCACAAATGAATCCCACGTGACCTGCCAAGACCTAAGCTGCTGCTCCACTCCTCTCTGTAATTATGGGTAAGTTGAATTCAATCGTCTTTTAATTCTTACCGTACCCACGTAAATGTTACGCGCCTAAGTAAAATAGAAGCAATGTGTGAAGTACGAAATTTTCCCTGTCGTGAACTTGAACTTGTTACAGGCATTGCCTCATCTATCTTTGTCAATGAATTAAGTTTAAATCTAAAATTTCCGTTGTAAAAAAAGTTTTGGGAGATACTTTGCACCAAAAAAATCTTTAAAAGTTTTGTTGTCATTACCTAAGATTTAAAAGATAAAACTCGGCTACTGCAAAGATCCTTTCAGGGGAACGTTTTGTTAGGTGGAAATTAAAGCACTGAAAAAAGCGTATAACGGATAGTTGTATAGTACTACAATGGAAGCTCTGGTAAGCAGACGCTCGGGACGGGTCATTAGAGTTAGTACGGGAGTTGCCTAATTACAAATAAACATTGAAAATGAAACAAACAAACAAACAAACACTGAGCTGATATAAATCATTGTGATGAGCAGCGATATGAAGTTGATATATAGTATATATCGACTGGGAAAAACAGTGGACCACTGAAGTATTCATTTGTTCAAAAGTAATCAACGCTTTCAAGCGATAGAATTCGTGGACCGACCTGTTCTCGTCTCGTCCCATAACTAATTCTTTATTTTAACGTAACATCGTGGTTTGCAATCGCGCTGGCTGAGATAAGAACTAGACGGATTTTAAGAGAAAAGGCGGACTGTAAGCAGTCTAAGTTTGTATGGGAGTTAAAACGTGGTTAAAGTTTGTGAAGGTGGCAGTAAGCAGAGCGTCCACTGTATAAATTATGTAATTTTTTGGTTTCATATCCTTTCAGAAATCCCGCCAAGGTGCGTCATTCGAAGTCTGTCGGAATCCTGAAATTGCTAAAAATGAAAGAAGTAATAAAACATGAATCAAAATGAGTTTGAACTGTTCAGCAACTAATAAAGATATCGAAAGATATATTCGCTGTAGCTACTATCAATGTTGAAAACATAACTTTTTACAAGACTCGATGAGTCAGATATGGTTAGAGACCATACCTCTTGTCCAATAAATTTATGTAGACTTTATTCATTTAACCCAAAGGATAAGACACAGTAAAACCTGCAATTAAGAACCTTCATTTTTCTTAAGTTAGCCTTAATAGGCGATGTAGGGTCTTGAGTAGGTTCTTATTTTCTGGAAAAAACACAGAAGCTTAGAGTAGTTAGTGGTATATTCAGCTTATTCCTTACATAAAATCTGTATTCCACATTACATTGCAGTTGGAGTGATAAGAAACCTTTGTCTCCAAAGAGTGTTCTGAATGTTGTCTTATCTTATGTGCCTAAGTGTACAGAATTTTTTTTATACAGATTTTAGAAAATAAGAACCTGTTTTAAATTTTAGGCTAAACAGGTTCTTGTTTAGAGGAGGCCTAACTGATAAATTTGAGCCCAACAGGTTCTTAAAATGTTAGACGCGGGTTTTTACTGTACCTTAAATTGTCAATTAGTAGTCAAATCTTCTCTTGGTATTTTGATGACCAATGTTCACACGGTCATCATATTACGCAAACTTGTCAAAGAGTTTTGCACATAGAAAATCAGCTCAAAAGTCAGTGATAAGGCCTACTTTGGAACCTTACTGATTTGCCATAAATTAAGGCGACTTATTAATGTCATTTTAGGCCACTTTAGGCGATTGCCGAGGGAAAAAACTAGTTTCCCCGTTGCGCTCTATCTAAACACCTGGAACTGGCCAGCGATTTTAGGAAAATTTTCTCAAAATGTTATGCGATTTAAGGTGACGTAAGGTCCCAGAGTAGGCCTATGAATACGATGGTTACTTAAGTATGTTAGACTATTTTTCTTCAGTAAATAAATGCATTTTTCTCTACCCTCTGCAAGGATCAGATTGCCACGACAATAAAAATAAAGATGATGTTGTCCTGTTGCCTTTTAATATGAGCTTTATCAACCAGGCTGGCTCACTTTGGAAAACCTTGCCTTATGTTCACCTCCTTTTCACAGACTGGAGTTTGTTTTATCAGAACGCGAGCGCTCGCTTGGTTATGAAGATCTTGGTCACCGCCGGGATGAAAATGTTTCTGCGAGCGGTTCCTTTCTAGAATCAGTTCTCAGAGATCTAGAGCCTGCAGATTAATCTCGTAACCAGATCTCTTGTTGACGAAGCGACGTCGACAAGAGATCTGGGTACGAAATTAAGCGCAACTATGGCTGATAAGGGCGTGATGTGGCAGTTGTTGCTATATGTTCGTGTGTTCTAACACCTGTAACAAGAGATCTTGCTTGAAATAGTCTCCCTCATTCTGTTAAGCATGCTACTAGTGCTCAACAGTTTTAAAAGACCAGGCTAAGTTGCTATCAGTTGCCATCATCACACCTGTAGAACACTCTTATTGTGTTAACTCAAAAAAAAAAAAAAACAAACAAACAAACAAAAAACTGGCATTGTTTTTCCCGCCCTCTGTTACGCCATTTTAACATGAGAAATTCATAATCGTTACCTGGATCCTTCAACAGTCATTCCCTTTGTTTCCTTTGCTATGATGCTACTAGTTACATGCATTCGAAAGGTGACCTAGGCTTTCTGGAACGGATTTCTCCCACCTATGTTTCCGCTGACAGTATGCTTGGTCGTAACTGTTTACTTCAGTCTATATCGTGGACTACTTTGAATGTAAAAAGGCGATGTTAATGCCACATATTGAGCAAATACCGTTTCAATCGCGAAAGCCAATATTGACCCTGTTAATTGATTTCTTTTGCCCCGGTCAACATTCACTGAATTCGGTTTGTGATGTAAATAACTTCCGCGTTTCAGACAAAAACTGTTTTTGTGGCCTTTTCACTTTGAAGCCAGTTAAATTTTTGTGAGCCCTATATTCTACGTCTACTTAAACCTCAGGTTTCCGAACACTCTATTAGAGATGCTGAACCCTTGGGAAACCTCACACAAATGTGAATATGCCCAAAAGAGACAATAGCGATGACGACAAGAGAAGGAAAATAACCTGAGAAAACAGCTGCCCTTTTGCAACGCCACCAATGGTTTCCCCACCAAATAACGTCTGAGAAAAGAGCGCCAGAAATTCCATGCTGATGACGTGTCAGTGCTTCTGGTTGGTTGTGCCATGTGGAAAATTTGCTTCAGCCTGTCAGAAGGGCCTAGATCTGGTAAGTGACGCGTCAACAGTATGGGATTCCTTCAGTCGTTGCTCAGACGTCATTTTGCATGGAAACCAGCGATGGCGTCACGAAATGTGGACTGTTTTCTCAGGGTATAGCGTAAACAAAGAACCGGGGTGCTACATGTTTCCGTTCACCCCCTCATGAGCTTAACGCCATTTGGCCAAAGACAACCGCATTAGTATCTTAACTATATAGGTGCAAATATCAACTCTCAGATTCGTTTTTTGAACACGACACGCTCCTACAATGTATATGGGATTGTGAACGGAAAGGATGACACTTTTACCTTGCAGCGACCAAGACCTTATTTTTCGATATTCAGAGATGGGAAATCATTGTGAATAAATAAAAAGTATATAAATACAAATTAAGAAAAGGACAGCTTAAAACTAGACATTGAATTCTCTCCCTGAAAGAACTTGAAGTAGTGTATTTTTTATTTCATTTTCTTTTACAAAAATGTCTTGCACTGAGCAGAAAATTCGTTTTACAAGTTTTACAAGAGAATGCTTAAAATTTTAGAGAAGAGCACCGATCCGATTTTATTATAAAATAGCATACAATTTTAACACGTAAATATAATTCCAAAATATTTGTATTCTGGTGATAGCGTTTACCCCAACTCTACACAGCTAACACTTCAGTTTACTTCATTGAATTTTTTGAACGGAGGACTGATATGTTACTAACTTTTAGGGAGTTGTTAAATTTCTAACCATTCACGCAGGCTTCTATGAAGTTCTCCTTATTAGCGCTACTTATCTCTCATTTTCTGAACTGTTAATTGAAATTTCGATGGGTCATTTACACGAAACGGTTACTTGGCAGGGACACCCAACGATGGTTTCCTCCTAAATGCATTGAAAACACTTTTTAGGCTATCCAGAGTACTTTTAGATCTGTAGAAATACATTTTAATCGTCGCTATAAAATTTATATCTGTTCGGCCATCCTAGGGGAACTTGAGTCTTTTCGAAATTACCAGGGCTTCAGTATTATTTTCCCGAAAATTTTAGATGCAATTTAAAGTCTTTTGAAAGTGAGAACTTTTCTGATTCCTCATTCCATCGCATTTTCGAATCCGAAAATGCTGGGTTTCCTTTTTCTGTGAAAAATAACTTAATCTGGGGTGTGAACTGCGAAAACTTAAACCTCAGAAAATCATAGGGAATTTTTAAAATAAGTTTCGAAAATTGCACATGAATGGAACGGTCATGTAGAAATTCTTAGCCTTCCTCAAAGTATAGAAAGTTTTAGGTAATTTATGCTTCTCCGAACAGATATTTTACAGAAAACTGTGTTGGGTGCCCCTGACTTGGTATAAAAACAGCTTACAGGAAAGCGAACAGAAACGCTGTGGGACCTCGACAAAGTAAGATACTGCCGAGCCTCCACTAACAGGCCACCTCTCCACAACGGCCACTTTTTTGGCGGACAGTTCATACACTGACTCTTGTTTAAATCTCTCCACAACCGCCACTTTCTACTGTCCTCAAGGCGGCCATTATGGAGAGATTCAACCGTATTAGCTTTTTGAATGATTTCATATCGGCTTTATGTTTGCCCCACTCTGTTGTAAGCCATCCAGGAAGGTGTTTTTGTTCCATGTGATCGTTTCGTGCAGAGGGCCAATTTGGGAACAAAGACGATTAGAAATTTATGGGCAAGTAAATGCTATCTCTTTTTGGCTCTCCTAGGCGACGCCTTTTTCACAGGGGTTTCTTCAGATCTTTGTTGTTTTTCTCTTTCCCGATGTCTTCGTCTGTGGCGCGCCCTACAACAAGGAGAAAGTAGTGAGAACAAATAAGACTTTTGTCAACTACAGTTCGAATACATTCTTTGCGAACAATCGCTTGATGATGCAGTAGTACAGACATTAAAGGACCATGTACTTATTATAATAGTCCCGTGTCCCGACGTTTTTGTGAGGAATAGGAAAGCCGTTTCCAGAGAGGACCAATTTCATTATACAACCTCATAAAAAGAACAAACACAAAGAGCAAATTTCATGCTTTTTACCTCGCGTGGTTAACATCACTGAATTTTTTCCCGCACGGGAAACATTTGAATTTGCCAAAGCCACGTGATTTCTTATCAGCCAATGATAGTTGGAGACATATGTCCGTAAGGGAGACATGCGTCATTCACCCCAACTAAAAATGTTTTTGTCCCTTAACAAAATTTTGTCCTAGCAGATTGCTAAACATTACAAATTGGTGTCAAGTCAAAAACTAAAAACCACTTGATGTTTCACTGCCATTACTTTCAGCAAACCTAATTAAGAAGTGTTTGTAAGCAAAATGATTTAAAACCATGCTGAACCAGACAGGTTTTAAGCATGTTCAATCGTTGGTGTGAACGGGCGCTTCTAACATGCTACCAGGAACATAGAAGTGACCAATAATTCATCCTTTAAATTGTTCCACGCAACTTCACATTATTACAAATGGAATGATATAATCATGACAAAATTTCCAAACAGATTTTGTATCGTTCAGTTCGAACGTTGTAATGCTTACGTTGAGTTAAGTTTACTTTCCGCGTCACTGCTGTCCTCAGGTCCTGATACGATCTTTAAATCACCAGACTTGCTAATTACCGCCGTCATCTGCGAAGAGAAAAGATATAAAGTAAAAATTAAACAATATACAGTGGAACCTCGATCTTAAGAGCCTTTATATAAAGACGTTCTCGGTACAACGAAGGAGTTTCTTTACATTCGTTACATGGAGGTTCCACTGTCAGTTAATTTTCCACTCCTTCCCCCACCAATCATTATAATACACCAATCCGAGTTCCAAAAACTCTCACTTTCAAAACGAGGCTAAGTGCAAAACCTTTCTTGTGAGAAAAATTTCATAAATCATTTCGCATTTAGCCTCGCTTTAAAACAGAGGCTTAGAGCAACTCGGAAATGACCTATTGCCTGTGATTCTTCCTGACCTGAGTGTTGGCTTTTGGTTCCCGTTTTGTATCGCTCATGGTATTCGGTACAGTTGTTTCCTTTAAATCACTTTCAGACTCTAAATCTTCTGCAAAAGACAGGAATACAACGTCAGAAATAAACAGCAATATACATTATACATGACGCCACATCGATTGCTTGGTTACTCTCAACTGGAATTGAACGTTATTTTCCCCCGCTTAAAAGCGGATCGTCCGTTTCTAACCAAGAAACCGGTTCCAGGAAAAGAAAGGCTACGTCTTTTCCCACATTTGACAACGTTTTCCTTTTTGGGTCAGTTTTGATTGGTTCCTTGTATTTTCTGTGAGTGGCCAAATGGCAGCAACAAATGCACGACTCACCTTGTTCCATCACATAATTTGATGGAAAATAACCCTGTCTCCCGTCAGCCAATTCGCCCATCCACCAGTTTTCATTATCGATGTAAAGCACGCTGATGACGTCACCAGGTTGAATGGTGAGCTCGTCCGCTCTGTTGGCGTCATATGGATACATAGCTATAACCTGTTATATGGAAAAGGTAAAGAACAAATACACCTTGTTTACCCGGTGTATAGCTGTCATTCCAAAACTCCTTACTAGCTTCCCAAGACATAAACAGCTTTTTAAACATATCGAAGAATGTAAAAGGCTTTGAAATATGTTGATTGGAGTTGTAAAACATCTGGCCGTACAGTTCAGCTGATACAATGCGGTTGAAGGTTAGGGACTACACTGATCCAAGACAATCTGCATGATGACGTCTTTTCACTACGTGTTCAGCGTTAAATATTTCAGAATACTAAGAAGCGGCAAGGTAAAGCCCCGCTGTGGCTACTGGCCATAATTATTTTAGTCTATCGAAGAGTGTTCTCTTCATCTTTGCATCATAACCTTAAGAGACAGTTTAAAAATCACTCTTTGTAACACTCAGCGGAAAACTAGTGAAGATCAATTTTGCTACAGCTGTAGTTCTGAACCTTTTTCCTGGGTTGTGGAGTTTGCTGCAGGAGATGACTCGCCGGAGAATCCGTGAATGTGAATTTCGGTTTAGCAGCGTTAAGCTGCGAGACACTCTGCAAAACAAACAACATCAACCATTTAGTCAAACCTCATCGAGTAGTAAGGGTACACTTGTTACGCAAGTTGCAAACACGTTGTCCGATTCTAGCGGAGCTCTCGCTTGGCGATAGAAAGCGCAGCCCCATCGTACCAAAGCTAATGACACGCGTTTAAACTTTTGTTGCTCAACAAACGACGAGCGACTGGTGTTTTTGTTTAACAAGTTGCACCCTAAATAAAAGAAGATCATCGCAATTATAGACGCAACTTTTTCAGTTACGAAAAGAATGCCTGAAAAAATCAGAATTGTAAGGGATTCTAACCTTTCACCTCTGCGATATACCTTTGACTGTTCAGTGCTATATAATTAAGCCATCAAGCAAACTGGGAGCAGGTCTTTGAGTTGGTTCGTTATAAACTCTTGAAAGGATGACGATGAAATAATGAATTTTTGAAAATCATATGTAAGAACTAATATTGAACGGAACAGCAGCAAAACAACAAAACAAGAAACAAACCAAGGGTCCAGGAGTTTCGCCCACGTTAAGACTCAACGAAGGTCTCTTCATCCACGACATTCCAACTAGGAAAAAAAAAGGAAAAAGTTACATGCAGCTGAAGTTTTCAATTCCTCAGAAGGCAGTCAGGCACACATAAGAGGCCACAGAAAAAGAAACTTGCACATTTTTAAAATAAAATGCTAGCAAATAAGGCGTAAGTGACATTAACTTTGCACTGAGTAAAGATAAGATACAAGTTTTCTCCTGTCACACGCTTATGCCGGTAAGCTGTCTCAGTAGGGATTTATAGGATCAAAGACTGGGCCGCTCACCAGCTACAATCGTTGAAATACCCCATTGCCCTGTTCAATGTTGGGATTTGATTTCACTTTTTAATGACTTAAACAACATGGAAAAGGGATGGGGACACCCTATGAACAAAACCACCTCGAGGAGAAGAAAAGGGGGCTCCTCCTAAATTGCGTTAAGCCTTTGAAGTCACCGTAGCCTGGACGTTTGGACTAGTCAATCAGTCAGTTTTAAGACCTACTACTCCATACACTTTTCGAGATTCTATAAATAAACTGACTATTACACAGCCAGGCATAAACTACCTTCGTGGTAGTGTTCGCTATAGTGGTGCAGCTCTTTGGAAAAGTCTTCCTCAAACTTTAAGGCAAGCAGAATCTTTGACTAATTTACGGCACGACATTAATAAAAAACAGGTTTTTAATATAGTTAAACAATTTCAATGTTGTAATTATGAATAGCAAAAATGTAGTTTAGAGTTTTAACTTTAAACAAATTTTTGTACCGGACGGAATTTTACCCCCTAAAAATGAATATTGCCTTTCATTACTTTTGGGTCGTACTTATTAGGGCCATTTATACGACGAAAAATAAGACGCGTCTTACATAAGACGCGAACTTTCTGTATAAACGGCACATTTCGTCTAAAATAAGACGCGGCTTAGCTAAGACGCGTCTTATTAGATAAGACATGCTCGTATAAATAGTATAGTTCGCGTCTTATTTTTCCTCGTATAAATGGCCCTATTGTCTCTCAAAACTGAGCAATTCTTTCATGCTCTTTGAAACAAGTTCATCATGACTAAAGACATTCAAATCATAATCAGCCTCTTACCAGGTGTTTGGTAAGGCAGCGGTCCATTTAAGTCTGGCTGCTGCGGACTGCCATATCTTCTGTTCTGAGAAAACAACTTTAACGACTCAAAACGACCAGACGCCCCCAGGTGCTGCTGCGCATGAGGAGACAGAGGAGGATCATAGGCAAGCTAAAATTCACAAGAAAAAAAAAGCAACTCAACTTCGACAGCTAAGTTGGTATCGCTCTAAACCGTAAAAGCACATTGGAATCACAGTAGAAATCCCAGGGCTGTCATTTGTAGTCAGCAGCCGGCTTAATATACCGCCACGCAGTAAAATCAACCGGCTACTCTAAGTTTGAAACATAACAAATATAGGAAACATAACAAATATAGGAGGATTTGGGAGATCAATGACCCACACTTTCCTTGAGAAAACAGCAACTCAAAATCTTAATGACAGCCCTGAAAATCAAAGATAATAGTTTTGTTTTGTTTACAATTACTCTACTACTTGGTCTTTTAAGTAAGAGTGCGTGTCTTTGGCTGTTGATAACCAGGATGAAAATGGATCGCAGCTTAAAAAAAACTAGGCATCAAAGGCTCCTCTTCGCTGTTAAGGGTGAGTCTGTTTTGTACTGAGAGAGAGAATGCTCGTCTCTTTCGACTTGTTTACTAATCAAACAATTTTCTCTTTAAGTTCTACACCGAATCGACCCTCTTCCGCGACTAACCTGTGCTGGCGTGGGGCCATGTGCTGTTGCCCCGTACGGGGTATACCCTGCCGGAGAGAAGTCTGAACCCCAGGTTGAAAGGCTCACGTTAGTGCCCATGCACTGACGGAATGTTCTGCCGGTGCTTTCTGGAAACTGGAAAGTAACGCTACCAGGCCTCTTTGAGGTCTGTGTGGAACCTGGGTATGCAGCACTATCGGGTCTCCCTGGGGTCTGGAACATCCGGCTATCGGCCCCTGGGGTTCTCATCATTGCCGTATCCATGTAGTTTGGTGATGATGGTGTTTCCTAGAGATACATTGTTAAACGGCATATGAAAGTACGAATAACAAGACATATGCAAATATGACGGAAGCAAAACATTGTCAAAAGCCTGTATTATTGTAAAATAACGAAGAAAGCCGTCTGGATGTTTCTCGACGAGTTAGGAAAGAGTCGGTTTCAAAAGAAAATGTGATGCTGCATCGATGGAAACAGTCAAACGTCCCTCTGACGAAGAGCTAGTGCTCGAAAAGTAAGATTTGAATCTTTCTACGGTGATGAGTTGACTTTAAGAACTCAATTGATGTGAGCCAATGTTTTTATTACAGGACTTAAAAGCTACAGGGACAGAAAGGGCCGCAACTAATAGCATTTCTCAAGCTTCTGAATGGACTACCGTCCCTGATGAAAATAAAGAAAGGTCTCTCTCTCTTAAACATAACATGTGCATGTCCATTTATTTATACAACCCCGCCATATTGACACCCGTATATAACGAACAGTTTCGTTTGTCCAAACGAAAAGCTCATTTCTTTTCTGTAAATTTAACCTGCTTAATACGGACACGGGTTAATACGGTCAATGAAGACTTTTCTGTGTCCCGAGTCACAGACTCTCGTACATCGCCAACCTTGCTTCACGAACACGGAGTATCTGCGCAATTTCATGATATTTGTCATTTTTGTACCCTGTTCAACTAATGACCGATTTCTTAGCGTTAATAGGATTTCATTACTCAAAAACAGTAGTAAAATAGCATGACATGTCTGATTTTGATTAGTCCGGTGTTTGCATTCACACTGTGGTTCTTTAATAACGTGTTCTACCTCCTATCACACCCACAAGTTTCACTGCCGTAGCTTTTCGCTTCAGTCACTGCTCCTTTGTGTCTTTCTTTCGATAAAAAATGTGTCCGTGACGTCGTTTTCTAAGAACCCACTTAATACGGACACCCGGATAAAACGGAGCACTATGATATGTCCCCTAAGTGTCTGTATCAACAGGGTTCCACTGTATATATAAGTAAAAACGGAACCTTCAAACTTACCAACACTGAGTCGAGTTTCTGCTTGACTTTGCGCATGCGTAGAACGTCACCGGCCACGTCAGCCATTTGCACGTGTCTGGTGACGTCATCTGGAGTAGCTGTGCTCTGCTGTGACGTAGTAGCTTGTTTAGATGGCGTCGCTGGAGGAGTCATGAATTTTTTAGCTTCTTCTTTAGCAGCTGGAAAAGGAATTTAATAAACTTAGGCGTTATCAAGAATGATTAAGGTGAAGAGAAATTTACATGATCCTGAAGAGGGTTTGCTCCTGACGGGTTTGCAGAAAACAATAACTACAAAACCAACAACAAAAACAACAACAACAGATAAAACACGCTATACTGCACAATATTACATTACCCCTTTTTTAATAGCCGCGCTCGGACTTGCTTATTAAGGTCATATTACCCAATCGCATATTACAATGAAACTGCTTCCAAAGTCGCTGAGCGGGCAAAACTGGAAAATCTATGACGTCAGAGGACAACAGGCACGTTACGACTGCCTTTGGTTGTAAATTTACTAATAGTAATGTCCTTGTTAAGCAATGGGAGAACCCGTAGAAAACGTTTTTTGATCCCCGAACATCTTAATAATTAGTGTGAATGTTTGCCATTACTACCTTTTCGAGGTAAAGTCCTTCGTTACCCACCCCCCCTCCATACCCCGTAGTTTCCCCTCTGTCTCTCCTTCTTATTCATCGGCCTTCCCACTCCACCCCCTGTTCTCAGCTGTTCTCAGTCACCTCACGCAAGCGACAACCAAAATACAATATTTACCTTTAGGATCGTAATGATAAACAAGAACAGGGTGTGAATCCCCAAAGGAACAAAAAGCTATGATGTGATCCAACGGGTGAAACTGTACATCGGAAACCGCGTGATGATATCCGAGTGAGGTATACACAGAAACTAGATCACCTGAAATAGCACGCAAAGTCACAATAGATCATTTTTGATATATTGAAATTCATACTTGGCTCCGAGGCTTGGGGGAATAAAACAAAAGAAAAATGCATTATTCATTGCTGAGCCTCAGAATGATTTCTTTGACCATACACTAAGAATATTGACTTAAGTGGAACCTCTAATGACGGCCACCTCTCCACAACTGCCACTTCCTTTTGTCCCAGCGGACTGTTTATACATTGACTCTTGTTTAAAACCTCTCTACAACGGCCAACTCATTGCAACGGTCTCTTTCTTCTGTCCCCTAAGTGGCCTTTGTGCAGACGTTCAACTGTACTTTGGTTTTACGAAACCCTCAAATAAAACCACTAAATTTTATTTGAATGGTAGATGCGGTACGTGTTTGCAAGTGGGGTTTTCATTTTTCGAATTAAAAAGCTTGGCGACGCACTCCTACAGACTTAGCCTCGACAAAAAGTATTTGTTAAAATATCCAATAGTCAGAGTGATAAACAAGTCATCTCGCTAAAGGCTAACCCTGTTAAAAAAGCGTCTTCAATTCTTTTATTCAGCGGTCTTAGCGAACACGAAACTGGACTATTCCACTGACCTGTTTCCGTATTCCACACGTATGCATAACCATCCTCAGAGCCCGCGATAACAAAGCAGCCGCATGCGGTGAGAGTGCTGCGGATGTGTTCTTTGAAGTTGGAAGCACCAAGATACCGTTGCATGACAGTGTAGCTTCTCAAGTCCAGCATGCACAGCACGCTGTTACGTACGTGAACCAACAGTTTACGTCCATTGGGATGAAGGGTGAGAGAGTTGATCACATTACCCTGTCGAGTGAAAGTCAAGTAAGTGGCTACATAAGGTAAGAGAACTTTCCACAGTTTTTTTTTCAACTTTTGACGTGGACAAGTTAGGGAAAATCCGTCGATACCACTGGAAAAAGAGCCTCAAAATTAGTAAAATTGCAAAGTTCGAAAGTGATTTGTTGAAAACTAACGACGAAATAGCTACTCAAAAACGCGAAATTTTAAACACTTTTTTTTGTAGTGGTGGTGGTGGTGGTGCCCCCCACCATTCAAACGTCTATAAATGTTCGCAACTTTCCGGAGCTATATCTCCGCTCGCTTAAGACGTATCACTTTCAAATTTGGCAATTTTACTAATTTTAGGACGCTCTTTCAACTGGTGTCGACGGATTTTCCATTTTGTTCATGGTAAAAGTTGAAACTAAACAAAACAAAAAAAAATCGTGGAAGGGTCTGTTGGACAACAGTTTCGGCGGCGTACAATGAATGAAGCATAACCATAGGCCTATAAATCATAAAGACAGGAATCAGTTATCAATCCTTTAAGAAGGGTTACTCAAAAGGCTGGAAGGCTAGTTACTCCCTCTGTACACTACACCTGGAAGTGACCGAGAGGCCGTTTTCGGATTCAAAATTCTAAACGCTATCAAAGCTTTGCGCAACTACATTCAAGGAATATTTCCTGTCGCGAAAAAAAACTGTTAATTTGTTCGGTACACGTTTTCTGGTAGCAAAGGTCAATTATAAATAAGAATTATCTTCTTTGGATTTATGTCATAGGTGAAAAAAAAAGATTGAAACGGAACACACCTGAAGCTCATCAATGGCTACTTTCTTAAACAACGTCCAATCATATACATAACCTGGAAAAACATCAAATAATGAACAGTTTACTACGGAAAGGGTAGCAGAAGTATTCCTCTTCACGGACGTCCTTAGTAAGCAACTACACTTCTAATAGCATTGTATACTATTACTGTAAATTGACACTGATTGTTCAAAGTTTACGGTACCATCCCAGCTAACTAGAGAGGTTTTTTAACCAACTGTTGCACAAGTAAATGAATCGACGTAACTGTTTATGCCCAATTTTTAAAGACAACAACACCAATAGAAAACGAACGAAAGAGAATTCTGAGTACCCTGACGATGTCAAGACATTCATGACATTCGGTGCTCCATAAATCATAGGGAGAGTGGGAAGAGGCTTTCGGCGCAGTGATTTCTGGGATGGTTAGGGTGGAATGGTTTAGGTCTAGGTCAAACGTCGAAATTTTCATGAGACGAACCAAACTCTAATTTGGGTCGACCGAAATTTAGTTCAGATGGTCTGCTGGGTCAGACGTCGAACTTAGGACGCGTCGAACCAATCAAATGAATCAGATCGGTAAAGATTTTCTCCCGAACGATTTTATATACATAATCAAACAAATTTTGCATGTGAAGATCGGCGTTTGTGCCGGAGACGATCTTCGGACGTTCTATCCGTCAGAAGCAGACGGACAGAACGTGTTCGACGATCCAAACTCACTCAGGCGAACTTAACTGAGCCAGACGTCGAACTTGTCATGAACTTAACTAAGTTTGGTTCGTCTCATGAAAAGTTCGACGATTGGCCCAGGCCTTAGCGACGAATGGTCGATGATATCCATCTATAATCAGAGTCATATATTTGCCACCCGTCGTACCGAAAGCTTTTACGACTACTCATGCTCCCCTTTATCAGAGATACAAATAATTTTTTTTTCTGGGAAGGACATATGACTGCCTCAAGTCACCACTTTGGTCGGTTAAAAAAAATGTTATCGGAATCTAACAAGGATGCATTACACATTTTTAACGAGACTTGACCATCATAGGCGCCGAGTGCCATAACGACAACTCACAGTCCTGCGCTCAAAGAAGGTTTCATTCATGTACAAAATGATGGTGTTAGTCATTTACTTTGTCCGAGCATCAAGACAGCTACAGTTTAAATTTCGTCGCCCACTGTCCGATGAGCGACTGTTATTTGTAGCTCTGGTTTATGGGGTGGCTAGAGCGGTTTTCATTTGAGTGTCGAAAAGTAATTGGTTTTGCACTTTCTACACGATGCGATTGGCTTAAAAGATTCGCGCCACCTTTTCATCCAATCAGAAGTAAAACCAAAGCCAATTGTGACGCGCTCGCATGCATTTTCCCGCGCTTTGCGTCAGCCACATGTAATTACTTCGAGTTTTGATTGGTTCAATGTATTGTCTGTGTCCTATGTGATTGGCCAGAGTAATTACTTTGGTTTTGGTTTTACGACACTCAAACGAAAACCACTCTAATTGGTTTGCGCCATCTCAAGGACGGCTGTTGCATGAAAAGGAAATAAGGACGTAAAAGGGATATCGTCGGCCAGTAAAGCACTCAACACGACCGAGCTCTTTTTTGTGCAGAAGCAGCATGAATGAATGGTTTATAGCGCAAAATAGGCCCTTGCGAAGACAAGGAGCCAGTTTAAGGGATGAAAAAAGGTGTTTTTTAAATTTTACCTCCAGTGCCTCTCCTTTTCCTCTTGGTATCCATCTGAGGATGAATGAATGAATTCCAAATAATCACAAGGCCGTTACTGTCCGCTGTGAACATCTTAGCACCTTCAAAGCAAGGCAAAGTATACGTATTTATGCATTAATGTTGAAAAATGTACGCAATGGCGAAAATGGCGAATCTGGCGAAAAATCGCCATGGGTTTGGCAAATATTCAAATTGGTTGTCAAAAGTGCTTATGACGATTATGACGAAAATAGCTAGTGAAAACCAGCCAGCTATGGCGAAAATGGCGAATCTGGCAAAAATTCGCCCGAGGGTTAGAGTAGGGATGATACTGGTGAATCAGCCCAAAATATGGCTGAACAGTAACTCTAAACGAAGATGCGTATAAACTTCAGCGAACCGATAGAAATAGCTGACAAAATGCTTGGGACAATTCTTGACTATAGTGACAACCAATAATCCTAAAATGTGACATCACCACACGTTGATTCATGTCGTAGGGAATGACGAATAAGACGGACTGACCAACTAGCTTAAAATAAAATCAATTTTTAAGTTGTATTACAGTCTTAGTAGTATAGGTAGCACCTAATTATCCGTTCTTTAGAGGAACCTCATTACTTTGTGGTAATATACATTAACGCCGATGAAGTCATAGCCTTTGTCTTTATGCCATGAATTAAATGCGAGGGGAATTTCAAATCAAAATCGGTGACTTTAAGTCTCAGGTGAGTTAGCGCTTATTCCTTCGACAACATGAATCAACCAATGAATACTTTTAAAGTTTGTAGTCAACCAATTAAAAAGTAAGACAGTCATCGACCTAAGAATAAGTAGAAAACCTGTAAAACTGGTTAGACCCCCTAAAAATAGCACATTATTTTACGTTCATGAGATTCCCCCGTATTTTATTTATAAGGTCAAGACAAAAGACAAAGTTAATGACAGTTGTCAGCAAAAAACAGATAATTCGGTGCGCCCTATACAACTCTTACCTTCTTCATCAAAACAGACGCTGTTGATGAAGCCACTGTGTCCTTCAATCTCTCTCAGAAGCTGCAAGGAATGGCATATTACTTTCAGGAAAGATAAAGGCTTCACTCTATTACAACGGCACTAAATTACAACCCCTTTGGGACCAGGCCTTCTCTAACAAGCATTTCTCATATTGGAAGCTGAATCCTAATCTCGTTATCAGATCTCTTGTGAACTGCGAACGAGATGATTTCAATCCCATTATGATTAAGACAAGAACACTTAAATACTACACTAATCAAGAGAAAATCAAGATTTGGCAGGGCCTTGCATGAAAACGTCCTTCAGCTTCCTGTCAGTGACCCATTCATGAACAATCTGTCGCGTCACTGTTGATGGTAATGTAGGAGCTGCTTGTAAGGTGTTTCCTCAGTGGTGGCAGAAAATAACAAGACATCATTGCTTATCATTATTTCCCATTGTTTCACGGTTAAGGTATCGCGGTTAAGGTACATGACTGCTGTTGATGGCTTTAAGAGTTATCACCAAGTTATCACTGCCGAAGCGTACCTTGCCATTCAGGCCTTCACTCAGTTTAGTCCAGACCCTCAAATAGTGGTCATAGCCCCCAGTTACTATGATATGAGGGGAGCCTGGATGATATTGCGCAGCGTACACAAAACAGGGGTGGGGGAAAAGCTTGATGGATGACGTCATCATCGTCTTCATGTCCCAGGATCTGTGGATTAATTTAAAACAATAAGGAAAACTAGACGTGATGCACACAATGTTTTACAAGGTTTCTTCAGCTATGCTTCCGTGACCAAGGTAACTGCTAACTCTCCAGTATGAGATCTCATCTCCAGCGTAACATACCTCGATGAAACGAAGAACCAGAGAACTAAGAAAAAATTTTTGAGCGACGCACTTCAACCGGAAGTGAGTACGTTTCCATTTTATGCCTTGATGCTACCAAACCTGCTCTGGCAAGTGGTTTTACTCTGATATAGACGATCTGCTAGAAAATTTGTTCAAACTCATGGCCTAAGAGTGCAAAATTTCCACTTCCGGTTGACTTGAGTTGCTCAAAAGCGTCGCTGCTTTAACTCCCTAAAATGTGGTCGCTATAACGGAAGGTTAAACCGCTAAACATCTGGAGTCTTGTTCTATACATTTTACTGTAACTCATTCGTTATACCGTGGTCTTCGCTTTAAAGGGCTCCGTTCGGAGAAACTATCCGAATATGGAATTGGTGATGCATCAGCCAAATTAAGCAATAAACAGGGGCTGCTGAGAACCGCACAGTAGATTTGATCGCCTGCCGCCCTATTTTCCCCTTGGAAATAATGGCGAACGCGCGCGAATGAATGTAAACAACTACAAAGCGTTAAATGATCAGAACTGAAACAAACAAATCAATGACACGAATAAGTTCTCTTCACCAACCTACACGCGGCAGTGATCTCTCTCTTAGTGTTGAAAGGAGAATGGTAAGAAGGATCCATACCTAACTGTTCCATCAGATGAAGCTGACAAGAGTTCTTCATCATCGGGAGACCAGCACAAGTCATAAATGATGCTGAAATGTCCTGGGAGATAGGCACGAGTCTCGTACGAAGGAACCTGCAAAGTGTGAACAAAGAAAGAATGCCAGTATTACAACATAACGTAAATGATCTAATAGACGCCCGGGGTGTTTATGTCAATTTTGGAGCTTTTAATAGAAAGGCGTTTATTGTCATTAATTTTTTGACAACAGCTACAAAACTAATATGCTTTCAGTTAAAATATCAAGGAATTTTATCTAAAGAGCAACACCCAGTCTATCAATTTCAAATCTCAGCTTCGATGTTGACATTAAACAAGATGCAATGCGCAAACCCTTGTTAAACAACCAAGGAACTCGACAAATTGAATGACTTTCCTCCTTTTGCTGATTCTTAGTATTTTGGAGTAACTTTCATGGGGGCATCTATTAGACAGGGGGCGGACGGAGAGACATCGTAAAGGGGGCGTTTATTATACAAGAGGCGTATATTTTAGAGGGGGAGGGGGGGGGGGGGGGGGCGTCAAGTAGATTATTTACGGTCCTTGAATGTTCCCCAAAACTGATTGTACTTTAGGAGAGGGGGCCTTCTCTTTTTGGAGTTGGCCAAAAACATGTTTTGTTGTCGTATACCACAACTCAGGGTGAGAATATTTCTGCCTATGATTTTATTTGGAGGTTATGACGGCGATATCGTTGCAAAGTTACATAAACAAACAAACAAACAAAAAACCCCCAGAAAGACACCGGAGATTTCAATCACTGGTTTCCGTGTTTCTGATTGACCATGAACTACTTCTGGTCGAGCAAATTCTGTAGCCGTGTTTCATACATACATACTTTATGATACTTCATCCCTTGACAGAGCTTTTGAGAGATACATTTTCAGAGACACGTACAGGGAAATATAAAAAAATTAATGACAAAAATGTAGCTTAATTTTTCATTAGAACATAAAAACCTACTGTGCGAATGTGCTCAATTTATCAGAATTGATGCGTTATAGACTTTTATGTCTCTCTCTTTGACATGTTTATCTGACATTTCCACACGAATATTACACCGTGTCAACCACTGAAAACGAAGTAGCCTACCTCATAAACAAGAATAGGGAAACTATCCAAATCCGCACAACCACAAGCTAGGTATCTAAAAAAGCAAGAGAAATCGTTTACGGACGTGTATCACTAAATTAGGTCCTTCACACGAACTCTTCCTCTGCATTCCCATTGATTCCTTGTTGCAAGTGTTCATAGGCATTTTCCGATTGTATTTAACCCCCTGTAGTGCAACTTCTGCTTCGTTGTAAAGGGAGATGAGTTCCTAAATAACCTCCTCCTCTCCCAGTAGTGTAGCCTCCAACGCAGGCGTTTTTAGGGGAGCTCGTATTTCGTCCCTCCCCACAAACGGCTGCTCAACCGAGGACAACATTCCTTTCCCACGGTTAGCCAATCACGTTGTACTTTCCAAATTCTGGAAAGTTTACCTTGACCGCAGGGTAACCCGATAATTACGCGATCTGCATGAAACGTTGAGAAACCTTCATGACCTCTAATAAATGTCAGTTTGACTTTAGAATTCTCCGTGCACTGCATAACCTTGGCGAAGTAAAGAAAAGAAGGAAAACGGTAACTGTAGGGTCACGTTTTTTCACTATCATGAGCTTATGAGTCATGTTTAGCCTGTTAACACTTCATTTAAAAACCGTTGATTGGTCACTTACCACGCGAATATAACAATGGGAAAGGAATGTTGTTCTGGGTTGAGCAGGCGTTTGTGGGGAGGGAAGAAATACGAGCTCCCCTAAAAACGCCTGAGTGGGAGGCTACCAGTAGTGCAGCTCTGAATGTAATGCTTATTTTGACATCCGAATAAATTGCTGAAGCATTTAGCGTCGTTTGGTTAGAAAGTAACTACCTTCACGACCATAAAGGTGGTGGGACTCTCTCTCTCAAAATCACTTAGGGCTGGGCCAAACGTCGAACTTTTCATGAGACGAACCAAACTTAGTGAGTTAAGTTAATGATAAGTTTGACGTGAGTTTGGATCGTCCAACACGTTCTATCCGCCTCCTTCAGAAGGATAGAACGTCTGAAGATCGAGTCCAGGACAAACGTCGATCTTCACATGCGACGAACTAAACTAATAAATTAAAAATTTGTATGATAATGTATATTTTTAGCCTTGTTCTATAGAGAAAATTTATTAAATTGCTTTGTGGTACGATTCAGTTTATTGGTACGACGTGTCCTAAGTTCGACGCAGGTCCCAACAGACGATCTTAACTTAACTTAGGTCGACCCAAACTCGAGTTTGGTTCGTCTTTTGAAAAGTTTGACGTTTGGCCTGGGCCCAGGAGTATCATTATTCTTTCACGTCTCACGGAAGATGTTAAGAAGGCATTTATAAGCATTATCTACCGTAAAGTAGATGTGGTCCATCTTGGCAATTAAATGAAAATCAAAACTGAAAACCGTAATTCTCTCTTCGCTCGTTTCTCCTTTCTCGCGCGTGTATTCATGAAGTCTGAGTCACAAAAAAAAGAACAACCCGGATGATCGGGAAGAGAAAAAAACCGAGACTAAGCTGCATTTCAACATATTTTACTTAGAACACCATATTATCCTTCTCACTAGCCTACGTAGCAAGCGTTTCCGCACGAGTTCGTCGAGGGAGCTGAGCTGCAACTTTCGTGCAATAACTCGATCGGAAAGGCTTGCTACGCAGGCTACCCTCTTACAGTCATTTATTTCTCCATAAATACTTCAGCATGCTATGGAAACAAAATTGCCTAGTCCCTTTACGGAGTCTTCCCAGCCCTTCTCGGTCAAATCATTTCGGTGACGTATCCGAGACAAACAGCCAAAAACTCGCTTGGTCAACGTCACCCGAAACGCAAAGGCCGCGCAGAAAAATGAGGCTTAGAAGCTAGGCAAGAAATATAACACTCTCTCGGTTCCGCCTGTGATTATACCTGCCATTGTGAGAGAACTTCAGAATGAAGCAGCCTCTTTTGCCTGATAAAAGGGACGCCTTTTGCTTGTTTGGAATGCGATTAACCTGTAAAAGATGAGTAATGAGGAGGTCAGTAGTTCTCCAGATATGGTCTGTGATTGAAGAACGAAACAAAAGATGAATCAACACAAACAATACCCCTTCCCCTAAAAACAAAAAAAGCGATTGCTTATTTAGGCCATGGAAACAGAGGTCTGGAAGAACCTCTGTACTTCACGCAATGAGAGAGAAAACAAGGTTCAGGAAGAATATATCAAGTAATTGTACAAAAACATCTCTGGTAATAAAAAGACAATCATCAAAGCAGTTTTGAATGGAATATCAAACGCGATTGCTTTGGGTTCAGTAGCCTATGCTACGTGATTGGCTGTCTTTTTTGTTAATTTTTCCCAAGTGAAACGTTCTGAGCAACGCACAATCAATTAACTTGGTTATGAGGTTCTACACGCGCTGCAGAGAGGGGTTTTGCCGCGCTCAAAGCTAAATGGTTCATTCAGGCTTGTCAGCGCTTACTAACGTCTGTGATTAGCTTTTATTCTGGTTATGTGTCTACACTATACTAGATAACTATTGCGCCCGCAAAAAAACAGGACTCTTTGCCGGTCTTCGTGTTGACCGACCAAAGAAATTTTAGCTCGGTCATGTCCCTCTTCTGACCGTTCCAATTGTTAAAAATAACACGACAGCAACTTGAATTTACTAGCTTAACGAGCAACAACATAAGTGAAAAAGGTTGCTCGTGCTCTTGAAATGTAATGGTCTGAAAAAGCATTATTTTTTCTGGTCACTTATTTACGTGTCCAGTCAAAACGACCGGCAAACCGAACGTTTGTACAGACAAATGGTCAACATCTTGACCGGCCGTTATTTTAAGCCTCTTTTCTTTTTATAAGAATCAATTTGCGAATTATTTTAAGAATAAACCCAAGGCTGAGATTTTGAAAGGGATATTATTTTGTCCGTTGAAAATCTGTAACTACAATACTTGTGTACAATCATCCGTTTTAAACTTAACCGTATAAAATTATTCCTTTCTCTGAACGGCAAAACTAGCAAACAAATTGGAAAAACCTGCACCAGCTTTAACCAAATGTTCAATGCTAATGATTGTTCGATGAACGGTACATGTAATACATCTGTACCGTAAATACAGCACAAAAGAAATGAAGAATAATACAAGAATATTTTCAGCCTAGAAACGGTAGAGGGCTTGTTGAGGGCCTGTGAAGCTCGCTTGGCTTTTTAACGAGAGGACCAAGACTCTGTTCGTTCTCTTTAAGATGGAAGTTTATTCTTCAACAGCTACTGACAACAACTCTCCTACTCAACTAATTCTACTAGGTTACACAGCGAATTAAATGACCAAATTTTAGACTTATTTTGAGTTAGTTGACCGGAAGAGTTTCTATTAAATACCTTATCGCCTATACCTCAACGGATTTGCTATAGTAAGATAAGCCTACACAGCCGCAACCGACAAGGACCAAAGAACCAGTTAAATGCTAACAGTGAAACTACCCAGAAGGACAAAACATACAAAACAGGAACCTGACTGTGGGTAAAACTCAAGGTCAGCTGTACTTCCCAAACAAGCCCACTTCAAACATTGAATCTTTAAGTTTCTAAGTCTATAAAAGACTATAAACTGTTTATCACGAAGCTAGCAAAATCTTAAAAATAGCAAAACTGAAAAACAAAACTAAAGGTAACTACCTCATAACAGAATAATAAGAATCTTCCGCCTGGGCCCGAAAGGCAACATTCTTATATAAAAAGAAAGCAGGTAGATTACCTGACCGGGAAGTCTGCTCCAGTTCGTAGGCTCCTTGTTGCTTTTTCCATCTCTAGAGAAGTTTAGAAGGAGGTATTTGAGAATAAAACACAACATAACAACATCGTTGCAGAAACCTCAGTAAAGCTGGATTATACTTAATGTAGTTCTCACAAATAAGCGCACAGAAATCCTCAAAAAGGAAAAAAAAAAAAAAGAAAAAAAGAAACGAAATGAAAAAGAGCATAAAGCAAAACAACTTAGCAAACGCATGTTTCCCCAAAAAGTTTGACAGTAACAGGGCAAGATTCTCTAACAAAACAAAACAGGTTTTGTATGAAGTTTATACGTCGCAGAAAACCACCTCATTCCGTGAGCTCGCCGTTCGGCATCTAAAGAGAACTCTTCAAAAGTAACTTTGCCTTTTTCCTGCAAAGAAGAGGAACGAAAAATAGGCAGGCTATCAGGCACAACATGAATATAGACAAAGGCGGAGGACAAGACTGACACTACTAGTAATACCAAGTAAAAAACTGAGGACCTTTTCATTAACGGCTTTATGACTGCGACGATTGTGATTAGTAAGAATACTTGAACCTGTCTATAAAGTGAGTGAATCAGTTGGGACACTTGTGAATTTCATATTTACTGAATCACTAGCTACGTTGATTTCTTAACTAAATGTAACCTTTCACTGTCCTTAATACACGCCGGTTGTTTTCAACACTCTTTTTCACGATACAAAGAAGATTTTTCCGAAACAGTTGTCTTTTAAAAGGATCTGTTTCTAGGTTCAAGGGATAAACGCCGCTCAGGAACTCGCGTGCTTACGAAAGGCGAGGCGTTCTTGTTGACTTGTATCCCCTGTCCCTTTTTCAAGAACGAAAGGTCTAGACTGATTAGTGTGCGTAGCATTTTGGTCTAGAATAGCTCTTACTTTGGGGCAGGAAACTGATTCCAATGAGACTAGTAAACAACGCTGTGTTATAAAATAAGCTAGAAACAGACCTGTTGGATGGCGAACATGGATCTGAGACTAGGGTCAATGGTCTTTGGAGGTTGAACTCCTTTTAGCGTCACATAGAGGGTAGAAGGATATGGTACACGCCTGGCTTGCTTCCACCATTGATACACCTATGTGCAAGCAAACAACACGCTACAGTAAACATAGAGTTTTTACTTGAAATCAAGTTTTAAAATATTAAAGTTTCTTTAGGAAAGCGAATAAAATAAACCAATATGTTTACACAAATACTGGCCAACGTACCAAGCGTTTCCGCGCGAGTTTGTCAATGAAGATGGAAAAGGAGCGAAAAAGAAGGATCCGCAGAATTCGCGCAATAACGCGATCAGAGACGCTTGTTACGCAGGCCACAGGCTGATACAACTCTCTTTGACTCGTAATAATTTGTACGTTATCTATTGACGTCACTAAGATGGCAAATGAGTATCTACTTTAAACCCAGTTGCGACAGGCACAGCACCATACAATGCTAGCCTTGTGATAGATTAAAAAATTCTTCCGCCATTTTATCAGCCAATCGAAATTAAAATCATGTCACTCTTGACTTGGCTCGTACATGTGTATGTGTTTTCCCGCGCTTTGCCGCGGGTTGCATAGGTTCACTTGAGTTCTTTGTTACGATCGGCAGCATCGGTTTTGATTGGTTCAATTGTTGCTTTTGACGTCGAGCTTCGACACTTAAGGAAAACCTTGCGAAACTATCTCAGCCAATCAGAATTAAAAACTTGCCACACATGACTTGTTTGTGTAACTGGTCATGCTACTTACTTCTACCGTGTTATTTGATCTGAACGAAGCCTTGGGAGGCTGAAAAAGCTGAAGACGAACTTTCTTCTCTGTGTTGGGTGCGCCATTTCCACCGATTACCTTAAACAGACATTTAAAATTACTTTATCAATAATCAACACACAGCCGACCCTCTCAGAAGCGACCGCCTCAAATGCAAAGATTTAGCGGTCGCTTACGCGAATCGAACCACAGGGGTCCCTCGATAAAAGAGATCCTAACAAATCTACATTTTACAAGAGAATTCTTCGAACACTCTGTGTAGTGGGTCATCAAGCCATGCCTGAAGTGGTCGCTTACAGGGGGGATAAAAATAATAGCAAATTGTTCAATCATCATTCAAATTCAGTGATTTCACTGTGAAACTTTTGGTATTTTTGATAGGTGGACGCTTATAGGGAGGTGATAGCCTACGAGCGGTGGCCGCGCATGAAGGTTTGATTGTACTCAGTTAAATTGGCTTTAAGAATTCAGATTAAATAAGGAGGTATAGTGAGAGAAAGAAATTTTTCACGCGATATTTTGATCGTTGATGCAGGCCCTAAGCACCTTAAGCCGCTCAAGTCACCAACGGTTTGCCGGGCTATACCTGGGACCATGAGACTTACTTTGAGAAAGGCCCACGCCACCTGATACCAGCCTTTATCCACTGTTGAGGGACCTTTTCTTCTATTGGCAGCTGTCATGCTCAGAAAGTCAACCACCTTCAGAAAATGACAAATTAAACAAGTTTAACAGCCAGCTACTTTATTTAAGGCTAATTTACTTTACAAGAGTGCCTTCTTTAAAAAAATACCCCAGGACATGTTTCCTATCTGACCTGCAAATTTTTACTGAAGCATATCTTACCCCCTCCTAAGCCACGACGAAATACTTCTTATGAACTTTTTTCTTGCAGTTATTTATTCGTCCGCGAAACTGTGAAATTTCTCTCAGGCAATTAGGAGTCCCACGCCCTATTTCATGAATTTAAAACTATGATCTTTAGCTTCGACAATGGCAAAGGAATCAAGTAAGTGTCTCAAATGTAGGTCTATAATGAGTAAAATATAATTTTGCGTGTACAATATTATTTGTATGTCCTAGTGATAGTGATCACATTAAAGCTGCTGTTAGCTTTGGTGCGTTCTATTGATCATACAAGTTTCTACCGTGATTTTTGGACCAAAAACCAACTGGGCGCAAACGAAGGAAGGGTTCCATTCTTCTGAGAAGCACACCAAAGTGATAAGAGGCACAATTAAAGCTTAAAGAATTTTTACCTCAAAAAACATGATGACCTTGGGGTCTGTTTCTTCACGACTAAGAAAGTACGAGAAAATCTCATTGAACAAAAGAACTTCTTCCCATGATGGCATCAAAGATCTGAACGAAATCGCAACATACATGTACATCAGTATACAGAAAATGCCGCTGGAAAGGCTCATTGATCAGAGCATTTGCAAATTTATTTGTAACTTAATTTCGTTAGAAAAAAGTTGTCCATCAAGTTGTATACATCGAAAAAGGGACAGGTCAACTCACGGGGCTTATGCAAGAATTTCGCTCTTTACTTATTCTGAGAAAACAGTCGAGGGGCAAGCGTAGAAATTCCATACTGATGACGCGTCACTACCCAGATCTGGGTAGTGCTTCTCATTGGTTCATGCAAATTTTCAACCAATCTGAAGCACTATCTAGATCAAGGTAGTGACTAGCCTGGGAAAACAGCCGACATTTCGCGACGCCACCACTGGTGTTCCCACGAAATGAAGTCTGAGAAACGAGCCCAGAAATTCCATACTGATGACGCATCAAAACCCGGATCTGAGGAGTGCTTCTGATTGGTCGCACAGTGTACCGCGTGAAAAATTTGCTTCAGCCAATCAGAAGCACTACTCAGAACTGGTTAGTGACGCCTCAACACTATAGAATTTCTGTTCTCGATCCTAAGACGTCATTTCGCGGGAAACCGACTGAGTGGTGGCAACGCGAAATGGGGGTGTTTTCTCAGGCTACTCTTTATTTTACTATTCTGGGCCCAGTTGTTCGAAGACCGATAGGCGCTACCCCGGAGTTAAATTTTAAACCGGGTTTCTTTTTCCCTTGTTCAAACGCATTTTCTCGAATAATTTGTAATTTTGTGGAGCATCCAATGAACAAATTGCGGATAAAAATTAGTAAACTGAATTTGCTTTTAAAGCTTTTATACCTGAACTTGAAATTTCGCACTAACCCTGGGTTATCTTAATCCAGCTTTGAACAACCCGGCCTTGGAGAACTTTATTTCTGGGTGCGAAATTAACCTTATCTTTAGCATTACCGATTCATGAGTCAGGATAACCCTACAAGTGGAATGCTAGAAAAATGATAATAATTACATTACTTACTTGTATTTCTTGAAATCATAAGGTTGAGTCATTAGAGGCATGATGTAATCAACAGGAGTTTCGATTTCATTTTCATAGTAAGATGTCACGCTACGAGCACTATAATGAACAGAACAACAAAGAATATTCAGTACATTAACAATCAAAATGTGGACATGCACTTAAGAACACAGTGTGCACTTAGGTGAGGTCACATGCCCAGCTGATAGGGAGCTTTAGCAAAGAAAAATACAACTTTGCACATGGATCACGCTTTTTGCACATTTCTTTGCCCTCACTGCACGACTGGGTTTTGCCCATTGAGCATGTGAGCTTGAAAGGTTATTGAAGGGAAGGGAATCTACTTGTCCTGATGGTTTACTGGACTTATTCAATCCTTGGGTTACTAGAGGATTTGCAGAGGGTCAATTTCAATCATATAACTCGCTTATTTACCTGTCGGATTTCTTCACATACTGCCCCGTGTCCATATCCACCAGGTGAACTCTCACCATCGGATGCGATATACAAAGATCTGGCTTAAGGTAGTCAGCACGATGCACAGTAACAGAGAGAATATAACCATCATCTGTTCTTTTCTTTACAACCTCTATTGGTCTGTCTGCATCAGGATCTAAGTGGAGAGTATGGATCATTAGTAGAATTGAATACAATGTATGTCAATACTCAATAGACCCTTGCACGGTTTTTTAAGCGAAAATCCGTCATAACGTCTGTAAAGAACGCCTTAAATTTAGTAACGTGACCAAGTTTGAATTAAGTGATTTGTTGAAAACTAATGAAGGTAGAGCTCCGCTAAGTCGCAGAATTTTAGAGACGTTTGTATGGTTCGTGCCCCCACCATAGAAACGTCCACAATATTTTGCGACTTCGAGGGGCGATATCTTCGCTTTCTTTGGACATAAATTGGACATAAATTTGGTACATTTAAGTTACCTTATATTTCAAAGCCCTCTTTCCAGAAGTGTCGATAGATATTCGTTTACTACTCTTTATCAAAAGTTAAAAAAAAGACAAAAAAAAACTGTGGAAGAGCCTATTTGAAATTTTTATTTAAGCTGAACTGAAGCAAGGTGTGACAAAAAAACTGTACCATGAAGTCTCCTTCTTGCTTTTCCACCCTTTTTCTTGGATGTAGTTGAAGATGGTTGAACAGGCTGAAAGAACAATACACAAAGCAAGGCATCAAAACTCTGCTGGTTACATTCTGAAGTAAGAGGGCAGTAGGATAAGAAGGGTTAAATTGTGATAGATTCACGGCAAAGGGTGGAAAGAAAAGAGAACGCAAAATAAAGTTGGTATCAAGAGGATAGAATAAGTAGGTGAAATGAAGATGACAAGGATAGAAGAACATGGGTGAAAAGTGAGACCTAGGGAGATGAGCAGGAAATAAAATTGGAAGGCTTAAGCGAGGAGAAGGTCAGCAGATGAGAGAGAGCAAAAGACGAAGAATGAAATAGGGTGATTGAAACACCAAGACCAAGCTGGTTACTTATAGGAAGTCCAAAGGTGGAAGGTATGCCTACAAAAGTACTGGGTCAAGTCACCTTAATAGATTGCAGACTTGGGAGATGGGAAGGGTAAACTTCCCTGCGGACAGAGGCCTCTTCTCCCTGGTATTAGTTCTTAAGGGCTTAGGCTTATAGGAACATTATGAAATTTAGAGTCTCAGAATTGGCATTTCTGGGGTTTTTTAAAAGGTATCTTCTACCACGGATGCTATGTTGTTTCGTCACAATACTCGCAACACTGGGAACAATGCCATCGAAATGTCACAGGCATTCCAGGACATTGCACGCTTTGAACGTTTCACAAATCTAAACGTGTTTAAATATGCGTTCAATGTTATTCAAAACCGGAACATGGATGCTTCACAATTTTATTCGATGGTGCTAATTTTTTGTCAGCAGTTATGGTAGAAGGAGATGAAAGTAGCTGGCTACCAGCCCTTATTGACAGCCCTGGACGGGAGTAAAAGGGACCTGCTGAATACCAGGGAAGAGAGGCCTCTGCTAGCAGGGAAAGGGTAAACAGGTGTAGAGACCAAACTGACAGATCTGTAGAGGAGACAAAAAAGAGGCTTGCATGTACTTACTCCATCACCTTCCATGGCTGCATCATCTTGAAATCCAAGATTCTCTCTTGCACTGTCCCCAACAACTTTTGGCTCTGGAGTTTTAGGTTTTTTCCTTCTCCTAGGCTTTTCCTGTGATCCACCTGGAGTTTCTTGCTCACTTGGAAAAAATAAAACTGGTGCTGATGATGTAAAATTAAATTGTGGGGCTGACTTTTCATGTACCAAGCATCAGAGTATACTTGTGAATTACATTATTTTATATAATGTACATATAAGTATATAGTTATTAATCATAAATTATATTCTACCACCCCTCTGTAGCACTGCTTACTTAGGTTAGAAGAATTTTCACAACATCAAATAAGTTGCTTTTCACTAAACTATAAGAGAATATTATTATAATTTAAATTATGTTCAAACAAACTTCACACCATTCTAATGGTGCAATGCACAATAAATATACCGTGTACTAATAATGCTAGAGTAATATGTCAACTCTTAGCCCTGCTCTGATCAAACAAAGTGTGAAACTGATGGTGCCAGCTGTAAAAAATAAGATTTTAGTTGCCTGAGGTCTAGATGAGTACAATTTGTCATGGGCCTATACCACTGGTGCTACTAGTCAGAACAGCACTGCTCAGGTCTTTGACTAATTACATGTTTGTTGTATTGTTTTACCTGGTTAAGGTTCTGGTCTTTTTGTGCTTGGATCTTTTAGGAGTTGCCTGCTCATTGTCAAGACCAGCTGGATCAGCTGAGGAACCTTCCAAAAGCTCTCTGTAAGATTTCTTGTTTTCTTTTCCCTCTTGTGCAGGATCATCTTTAAGTTAAAGTAAAGAGACCATTGATTAGCATCAATATCTTAGCTTCTGTGAGTACTTTCATGAACAAGCTGAGAATCTAGACTCTACATGTATTCCCAGTAGAAAATAAAAATTATGGTAGTCAGCCTTAAATCCCATACCAGAGCTGACTGTAAGAATACAGCCCGAATGGGCTCTGAGTCAATAGCTCATGAGGCTGAATTGACTCAGAGGCCATGAGGGTGAGAGGAATAATTGTTTTAGTAAAATCCAACTAGTTGGTCAAAAATATTGAGACAAAACAACTTTAGCTAGCAAAATTAAATGCGATTCAGCCGCCATCGTTTTGGTTTTCAAAGCCGGGACTTTTAGCTAGGAATCTATTGTTGTTGTTGTTTGTGGTTACTAGTGGGTTATAACATATAGCCTAGTAGCAGCTCAACCAATCAGAACGCAGCATTGATAATAGACCACTAGTTGGATTTCACTAAAAGGAAATAGCCTGCAGAACAGGCACCATTTTTTGTGTTTTTTGGGTGAGCAAAACACAAACTAGGTTGAGCACAAGCCGGCTGTTGTGCCATTGTCTTGCACCCTTGCTCGCTTTGAGCTTGCCTTCTCTTGCTTAAAAAAGGCGAAAAAATAATGCCGGTTATGCAGGCTAATGAGGAATTGGCTGACATGTAGATGATGAATATTGGTACGATATGGGAGCAGGATGGTGCAGAAGATGGTATACCAGGTTCAAACTATTAAATTCCATTACTTTAAAAATGTAATATCAGTAGCCCTGTCTCTTGATGTATTAGAAATCTTCACCTGAGATAAGTGCATGTACTCACCTCCTTTGTATAAGTTTGCTTGAAGAAGATTTTCTTCTGATTGTGATGTGGGCTTAGCTATTGGACTTCCAGACTTAATGGTTTCAAGCTAAAAAAAAAAAAAACACAATCCATATAATCAATTTGGTGTGCCCTGAATAAGGTCACATTCCAACTGTTACTCAAATTAAAGATGCTTACCACTGCATCACTTGTGTGGGTCCTCTTCTTTTTCTTTTTCCTTCTGGCTTCTTGCAAACTGCAAAATTGACATTTTGCAAAGTCAGTGTTCTCCCAAAATTTTAGCTCAGAAGGTAAGGGACCATTCATGGCCAGTGAGGCAAAAAATATGCTCAAGAGAAGCACTTTCCTGAGGAGCAGGGGGGTAGTAGAGGGAGGTGCATAGCCCCTCCCTAGAAGGAGCTAAGTCCTTTGAAACGTAATTTACGCAAATCGGCCGTTGTTATCTTTAGACACCAATTTAAAACGTCTGATACCAATAATTTTACTCTAGTTTTTTTTTTGTGTGTACTTTTAGTACTTTTCCATATATTCATTCATTTCCTCGATCGGACCGGATCACAACCTGCGTATTTTTTTAAACTACTTATTTGACTTTTCCAAATTTCACCTTTTTTACTAAACGTGTAAGTGTTGTAGCCAAAGGTTTATAAATTCTACCCATTCAATCTAGTAATAGCACCTACATTATATACACGGTGTGTATTACCATAGAGCATTTCTACTGAAATTGAGACTCAAATTATTACTGTATTTTGTACATCTGCACATTTTCATCCTAATAACTTTGTTATTGTTATTGGATTAAGAATATATGATTATTATAGAAGGTGTTCAATTGCACCTGTTATCAGCAACAGCATCCTGAAGAAATGACTCAAACCTGGCTTGAGTCTGTTGACGTGCCTTTAACACTCTAGAGCTCTCTGCTGATAACACTATAGAAAAGTAAAACATTTATCACTAATTCTTTTATAAACCAAAGTTAAATGTAAACTTTCTTTCAGATACAGTTATCAGGTTCAAGTTGTAAATTGGTCATAATTTATCTAAATCTTTACAAGGGGATTTAAATTGCACCGCAAAGAACACATTAGTAACTCATTCCAAATAACTAAGGGTTATGACTTACACTGATCAGTTGATCCTGATACTTCGACCTAAAATGAACAAGTTTGATTACAATTACTAACAGGTAATTCAGAAAGATCCCTAACTGGTGAATACAATTATTTCATTGTGGCTACAATGCTGAAGTCTTTTATTTGGCTCACAAAAAATTAATATGAGCAAGTTAACAGGTTTTATCCCTTACAATGGGGTATCAAAAATTAAAGGAATGAACATAAAACACTGCTTTTTTTTTAAGTGTCAAATGTATTTAGCACAAAATAGTAGAAAGGGCACTGTGACACACTCCTTGCTGTACATAAGACTGCAATTTCTATTTGCTCATGTGATCTAATTTCAAATTGGCTGGACAAGCCTGTATGGTTCTTCGGTTTCCTTCTAGTCCTTCCCCTTGTGTCTGTATCTTTATTACAGGGATTGCAGTAAAAACAGATTAAATTGAATTAAAACTAAATTAAAACAAGTCTGGGCCGAGCACTAGTGCAGCCCATGAGATCAAACCTGTGACCTCCCACTCAACAGACTGTGCCTCTAATGACTAGCTTGCACATTTTGTGAGTCCAAGTTGTAATCAAAGGCCTGGAGAATTAGGGCCTTGATTATTGCCAGCCTTACAATCATTCATTTTTGCAATGAGGGATGTTTATAGAAAGCCTGTGACAAAAGCATATTTCTGTTTGTTGTCAACCGTGGTGGCCATAGAAAAGTAACAACTAGAAATTAGTCTACCATATGGCTATCTCATACATAACATTTCTAAAAAATAATAATTTATGATTGGTCTACTCTCACGACAACACTGTACATGTATGACCAACTTTCCTTGTGGCATAATTGATTCTCTAACAACAAACCTGGGACTCTAAGTTAGATTTTGCCCTCCTGTGTTTCTTCTTCTTACCAGACCCTGGTGTATCATCTAATATGAAAAAAAGAAAATGTGGAGCTACTAATGAGAATGATATGGTATTCATTGGATCATGCAATCAGAGTGGGCATTAATTACAGACATCCGTACAGACGACTTATTGACTGACTCAAGCAAAACTAACTGTGAGAGAATGACTGCACAATTAACAATTTGACAAACAATAAATAACTTTTAAACTCTGACAATGGATTGATCGAAACGCACAAATGACATTTAGAGTCTTCGTAGCCAATAACATCACTATTAGGGAGTTTAAGATACGGCGACTACGGACTATAACTACGGTTAAACATGCTACTACGCACGATCAAAACCACGTGACTGTTCATTTTTCCCATGTAGTCCTGCAGCTACGGTGAGTTGTTGAGCTGTTTCGCGCAGTCAGGACTACGGAGAACATTTTGGTCACATTTTGCTGTCTTGGTAATTCAAGAATCTCGTCTTTTCCTAAAAAAGTTTTCAATTCACCTGCTTTAAGTGAGAGGGAAGCAAAATATGTAAGTTGTGTCTAATTTCTGCTCAGATTTACACTTTTAATCCACTGTTGTGACTACATTTTTATCTAGCTAAAGCTTAGAATTCAGATTGATGGCTGAGGAAAAGAGAAATCATGCAGGTAATTTACTTTCTCTTTGCACTTGAAAAGTTTCACTGTTTGTTCGAACTGATTAGTGTGTCTTTCTACTTGTGTAACTTTTGTTTATGCGAGTTTTTGTAATGCTTTGGCTGAATGAAAATGATGTAAACATCTTCGAGACAATCGAAACTCGGCATTTCAATACTTCATACTACATCAGATCAGTAGTCGGAGAAGTCCATCTTCTAAATCTAATAAATGAGCTATTACTATTTCTGTCTATTTCTTTAATATTTGACATAAGTATTCATGGGCGAAAAAAATAAAACCTGTGTAACTAAAATTTTGTTCACCAATTTCACCCGACGTAATTGCTTCCTTCAAGTATGGAAGAATTTGTTCATTGTTCTTAAGATGAGATCTCATGCAAAATTGACTTGCATTTCTGTGAACTGTGATGAAAACAAGAAAATCTTTGCGAGTTGTTTCCCTCTCCGCCTCTTCTCTCGTAGTCTACTGTCTGTAATGCAATCTTAATGTCTATATTTGCACGACTCAACCCAGTGCTACAAACAAAGGACAACACTCGTCCAGCTGTAGTTCGTAGTCTGAAGTCTCCGTAACTTAAACTCCCTATTAACTCACAGATGACCAACCAAATGGCCACTTAATTGACCAATCAGGTCAATAACCAGAGTTAAAAATCATCCACTGACATGACACCACTCACTTTGACTCTGAAGAAGTCTACCGCATGGGTTGTCAAAACGTCAGTCATTATCATGATCAACAACAGTCCTATTCGACCTATTCAGGACTACATTCACCCGGACAATCATGCTCATGTAACTTCGTTATGAGACATCCATATGTCGACTTGAGTTCAACTTTTATGGCAGCCCATATGTTTAACAGATTAGATGCACGTGTATGTTAGAATAACGTTGTTGAAAGAGAACACTAATTTAGCTTAAAAGATAAGCTTAGTTCCGGATCAACAGTTCCAAAAATACGTAGAACCTCGATAACTCGAACTCGGATAACTCGAATTCCCCGCTATAAAATCGAACTAAATTTCTTTTCCCTTGATCAAAATTTCACTGAAATTTACCCCGATAACTCGAATTCCCCGCTAACTCGAACTGTTTTTCGTTTCCCTAGAGTTCAAGTTACCAAAAACTACTACTTACCTGTCGCCATGCGGAAACTCAGCTGATTCTCAGATGGAATGACAGTGGCTCTTCTTTTGCCTCGCCTTTAAGTTTTCAAAGTCTTGCACATTTTGACGCCAGAAGATGTACCAATATCAATACAAGACGTATTGGCTAGCTACCATCAAAAATCATTGGTTGACGCTTCCATCAAAATTCATCAAAAAATGAAAAGAAAAAGACCAACAACCGTTTTTAGTCTACACGTGGTGAGGGCAACTTAATTCCGTTTAAAGATAAGAACACAGTATAGTTATTTTCCCATATCAAAAACTGCAATAAGAGAAGTAAAGGTGCAAACTCAAGCGTAGGTTTTGGGCGCCATTTTGTCTTCAAATTATATTTTCCGTTGAGCAGGACACTACACTTAGTTTTACATGACGCAAAATATTTTTACTTGTAACTGCTGTACATCAAAACTGCTGGCTTTTTTGCCACCGGCAAAAAGAATCACAAGACCGCAACAAGACAACTCACAAGACATCCACGAGGCTATATTGTAGGAGAGGGCTATATAAGATCGAGATAAGCACTCTGTTTTGCTTGAAGATGGAACCCTGTATAATTGTGCATGGTGGTTCAAGAACGATACTGGGCGACGAAAAAAAGGAAAAACACAGAAAAGGTGTTCAGCTGGCGGCTAGAAAAGGCCATGAAGTTCTTTTGAAGGTAGGCTTTAATGTATTAGCTTTGGTTGTATTAAAAATTAAAGACTAAACTAGAGCAATTGATAAGCACATATCGAGCCCGGCTGGATCCTTGACCTTGACTTCCCTGGCCTTGACTTAGTTGAGATAGTCGTGTCACTGAGCCGGCGTGATTGGTAATGATAGGCCACAAATGGTCCTTTTTCGTCAACAATGCAGGTAGTCTAAGGATTTGGGGAGGTGGGAATCACTACCAAATGCTTATACTTTACGTTTCGCTAAGCCAGGATCGCTGAAATATAAGTTCAGCTATCGCAGCGCTCATTTAATATACGAAAACTCCTCTTCAATTATCGTATAATCGCAGACGATCGCTGAGAAATGTACAAATGTACAGGTAGTCGTCAGTACATAGGATCGCTAGTGGCAATTAGTGAAGAATACATGTAAGTCCTTTAACACAAGACCATGAAAAAGAAAACAGTATTCATTGCAGTTAATGATTCAGGTTAGCCATTTTTATTACGCCAAGAAAATTTTGAAAAACAACGTTTGAAAAAGGAAGTGCGACATTCTTACGTAATATTGCGGCTCCTGGCACTATGACAAGCAATATGGAAAAACCACACACCATAAAATGCTTTGTTATGAAGCAGCCTGGTCATGAAGGAAAACACTTTCATTTTTCTAGAATTTCCAATAGACCCTATCATGGTTTTTGATGGCTGAGCTGGTGGGCAAGACAATACATTGATTGTAAGAGACCTTTTGCCAAATGTTTTTTGTAAAACATCAATCCTGAAAAAAGAAAAGAAAGAAAAAAAAAAGAAATCTTTGAATTTTAAAATTTAAATCTAAAACCTAAGACATAATATTAATGAAATTTGAAGTACCAGAATTTTGCCTGTCTTTTCACAATTCTTATGAAATTTGACATTTTTTCTCCGGTTCCCTTAAGAAATTGTCTTTGGTGTTATTACAGATAGCTATAGCCCTTGAAAAATGTTATAAAAGAATGCGATATAAAAAATTAAAATAATGTACATTTCTGGGGGATTTTTATCAAAGCTGCTTTACAAGATATTAGGTTTTTTTAGCACCACCTAGTCATGCCAAAATAACTTATCTTGCTGATCTGTCAATCTAAATTATGGAAAACACGTCACAGCGAGATCAAAATTGGCCTAAAATCAGTCCAATATTAAAGTGTTCGGTATATTGGTTCTGCAGGGGTACGTATTTATTCCACCGTTGATCACTGGTTAAACTGTGAGAGGTGCTGGCTATCCAATGTTAAACACTGTAGTCTGTATACATGTGATGTGTAAATGCTGAAGTTTGTGTTGAATATTACATGCAGAATTTCATAAATGAAATGGTTGTTAGCAGAAAGGTCCCCATGTCTGCATGAGGAAAAAAAAGCAATACTGATATTCTGTTTTTTGTACATGTATGTAGTTAGTGTTTCCATTTCACTTCATTCAAGTTGTAAACACAGAAGTGGAAGTAAAAATTAGTGTAGAAATGAGCAGCCAGCCATGTATTATTTCAGATTGAAGGACTCAATAAAAGTTTAAGCCACACAGTGAAACCTCACTCATATTTTATTATACATAAACCATGAAATTAAAAACTGAAGTTTCTCATCACCCCCAGCTATGTTCCATGAGAGAGTTTTGTCTGTTCAGTTGCTAGTGTCCTTGGGGAAAAAAGAAATAGTATGACAAAATGCACTTTTTTTAATTTGAGTGTCATATCTATTTAGCATATGCTATATGCTATACTTTTGAGGACACTAATTTTATGGCATCAACCGAGCCACAGGAAGCTCTAGCCATTTGCAGGGCAAAGGCACTACCTTCATTTCTCAGTTAGAACGCTGAATATTGGTCCTGAGTATTGGTCCAGCCCCTGGAAGCAAGCCCACAACCTGGCCGCTCTGCAGTCAAGGACTTTAGTCCAACTGAGCTAATTCTGCTGCAGTTATAAGTTGATTATATTTGAAATATTTTTTCTGCAGAGTGGTAGTGCCCTTGATGCAGTAGAGGCAGCTGTGAGGTACATGGAGGATAGCCCAATTTTTAATGCTGGACATGGCTCTGCTCTTACAGAGGAGAACACTGCTGAGCTTGATGGTTTCATTATGGATGGACACAATTTAGCTACTGGTAAGATAACATGTGGCTATTGTTAAATAATGTACATTTTACCACTGATTTCCGATACCTCACCAATACTTGACCAATGATTCGCCAATACATTGCCGACACACTACCAATGCTATCTCGACCGACTGTTGGTCATTGCGCGATCGACAGGAAAACACCACTCAACCGAGATATCGGTTGATATTTGGCCAATACTCTACCAACTTTTGACCGACATCTTGGTCGAGAGTCGAGCGAGTATCAGCTGACACACCTGTACTCATTACACCTGTACTTGACTGTACTCATTACCTTGATATTAAGCTAATCTGACAGTGTGTAGATCTTTACTTCTTGCTTTGTGCAATTAATTTATTGCAGATTCTTGAACCCTTTCTTCCCTCCCTAGCTTGGGAAGTATTGGCAGTCAAGTGAATCTTTCCATTTACCTTCTAGTTATTAAGTGTGACAGTGTCTGTTTGTTGCTGCTTGCAGGGGTAGTTCCCACTTCCAAAGATTGCCTGTAGGGAAGCTTCTTTGCTTTTTGTTGCTTTGTATCACTTGCGTCTTCCCGCGCCTTGTTTGTATTGCTTGCTTGTCTGTTATCTGCAATTTAGAATTTACATGTACAGCCAAATGTAAATCCCATTTAATAGGATATTATCAGTTGAAGAGCAAACCTCAATCTTCTTACAATCCTAAGCCATGAGTCAGAGCACTTTGCTATCCCCATACAGTAGCAAGGTATGTGATGTCTAGAATGTCCCAAAAGGAGGGATGTTAGAGCTGCCATCAAGTCTAACAGTTCTTGATTGTGGCTCTTAGCAGAGGTGGTTCCCATTTCCAGAGATGGCCAGGGAGGAGATGCAGGCTCTTTGCTTTTAAATTGTTTTGTCTCACATGCATGCATCATTTTGTGCTTTGTCTGTATTGCTTGCTTGCAGTTTGGCATTTACTTAAATCTGCATTTGACAGGATATCAGTCTGATGAGAGCAAAAGTCAGACTACTTTCAAAATATAGTATGTAAACCATGAGACTCTGCTATTCCCAGGGCAAGGCAATGTCTGGAATACATTGAGGAAAATTAGAACTTTCCTAAAAGAAAAGATGTTGCCAGGAATTCTGGGGAGTGAGCCCCAAATTTATTAATTTATTATTAAAATTGTTTGTAAATTTATTATTACTTTCTCTTTCAAAACAGTGGTAACATCATTAATTTTCTTTCCCATTGGGCAGCTTCCAATAAGACATACTAGCCTTGCAGCATGTGTATAGTAGGTAATGGTATCAAACAGCGCTGAACATGTTATACCCAGCCCCAACCTGTGTCTTTCTATTCTTTAAGGTGCAGTTGCTTGTGTCAAGGCCATTGCAAATCCAGTGTCTCTAGCACGAAAGGTCATGGAAGACACTCCGCACTGTATTTTGGCTGGTGAAGGTGCTCTGAAGTTTGCCAAAAAAAGTGGATTTCCCGTTCTTGAAAACCCTCTGGAACTTGCCACAGCTGAATCCCATGAGCGCTCTAAAGAAGCAAGCTACTACTTAGGAAAAGCTGGAAAGTGGGTTAATGCTGATGCTCCAGATGTGAATGGAACCATCACTGGTCAGGGATTTGACACGGTTGGAGCTGTAGCTGTGGATTCAAAAGGAAGACTTGCAAGTGCTACTTCTACAGGTGAAAATCCTGCAGTCAACTCTCTTACAAATTCCTCGACGTCTACACTATGTAACATAGACTCCTCTCTCCTCCTAAAATCTTTAATCTTTAATCACAGTTCGTAACCATACATAACTGATACAAATGAACTAATACTAACATATACAATCGAACAAAAATACAAAAATGGTTAACAGGACGGTAGTAGGGGGAAACCAAATTCCCATGCTAAGACATACCCTCCGAAAAAGAAAAAAGAAAAAAATAATAATTAATTAATATATAAACATATATTAAAAGACTATAAATTAGAATGATCCAATTAGACTATAAATTATAAACCTAGATGCCTAATAATAATGCATAAACTTATAGTAAAGACACTATGCCTAGTATTTTAAGGTAAATTATGAGCGAAGGTACTTAATCAGTGAAACTTTAAAAGACTGAAGGCTAGGAGATGACATTACTTCAGAAGGCAAAGAGTTCCAATCATTAATATATCTATGAAAAAATGAACATTTAAAACTGGAAAGAGGCTGGTATTGTTGCTGAGTCATATTTAGTGACTCTCTTCGGTCTTCTGATGGATCTGCTAAATCTTGAAGGGCATGTGTGTAGGCACCAAGATATTTTGTTTTGTTGAGAGATCCACTGCAACACCAGCCCTTACCTCAAGGACTGGAACTGCCACTACTCTTCAAAAAATATTTCTCAACTATCAGTCAGCATTTTTTGTACATTGTGCATCTTTCTTGGGGTGAAAGTCTTTTGACAATGTAGTGGGCCATTTGTGTTAATCACTCCGAGAAGTAGTTTACACTTGGCAGTTCATATACACCTGAAGGTCAAAGGCCAACCTATATCTGAAGAAAGCTATAAAGCCTTGTCATAGAGTTGAACAAGAAATACAGTTATGTACAGAGAATCAAATTCAGCTAGAAGTCAGCATGGGTAGTTAAACTGGAGTCTTATGGGCAGATGTAAAGGGGTAGCAGTCCACCTTTTTCTCTGAAATTGTTAAAACTTTAAAGATTTTTGAGGAAAATTTGTCTTCTTTTAGAGTCATCAAAAGAGATGGCCAGTCTCTCAGCCCCCTATTTCCGGATTTTTTAGATCTTTCCTTGACTACTTGCATTGCAAGTTTGGTGCAATGATCATGACTTCTTGTTGCCCCCTCCTCCTCCTCCTAATTAATTATTTATGAATTATGTTTTAGGCGGATTACCCAGGAAGATGCTAGGAAGGGTTGGCGACACCCCCTGTTGTGGCTGTGGTGGGTATGCCAATGCATCAGCTGCTGCGTCAACCACAGGACATGGGGAATCAATCTTGAAAATGGTGCTTGCTTGGGATGTAGTCAGAAATATAGAAGATGGCCTGAACCCCATGCAGGCTTGTGGGAAATCTATAAATAAAATGGTTTCCGCTATCGATGGTGTTGGTGGTGTAATAGCTCTTAACAGTGATGGAGAAGTTGGAAGAGCTTTTTCCTCAAAGCAGTTGGCTTGGGCTTCAATCAGAGGTCAGGTCCTTAAATTTGGTTTGGATCGTGGTGAAGTTCAGGAGGTTACTCTATGATATTACATGTATTTGTGCATCGAATATGATTCCTTTTATCTAATTTTTACGACAAGAATCTTTACTTATTCCTCTAAGAATGATCAACAATACCTTTGTATTCACTTTTATACTCCTTGAATCCAACTAAGCTCATCTACTCTACTCTGACTGGATGGATAGACTGACTATAGTCACACTCTTTCATGCATGATTGGTAATCCGAGGACAAAATTTTACAAATTGTCAAGGTTTTATTTAGAAATTCTAAGCAAAACAACTCCTCCTGAATTGAATTATTTAAAGGTCTCTCCTTTGAAGTCCTAAAAATAACTTTAGAATTTCTTTTGTAAGCGCTTTGCTGATGTTTTTAGGGAGCTTAGAAACGACGACAACGACGGCCGCGAAAACGTCACTAAAAATGTAATTTGTGTCCTTTCAAACTTTTAATCGCGTTTATTTGGACCCTCTTACGGTAATTTGTCAAATGTTGGTAACTTTTCCTTGAGTTGAATTCTTAAGTACTTGATCCATGTTCAAAAAGGTAAAGGAACTGAGATTTGTCGTGGTATGTCCACGCCCTCCTTAAAACGTCGCATTAGGAAGTTTCACGTCGTAGTCGTGCAGAGGACGTCAAAGAAATGTATTAAAAACGTGCAGAGCTGCTGTTTGGCTCATAAAACTATTTGTTGTTTTAAGTTGTCGTCGCGGTTGCTAAAGCTAATCCCTAATATTCTCTATTACTTTATTCCGCTGAATGTCAGAGAGCATTTATTGTATTTTTGGATGTATAGTTAACTTTTTCGAGTCCCAAATGTAAGTATCAATTGAGGAGGAGTCAGTATTCAGCTTTGATGTTCAGTTCCATTCTCCTTGATCAGTCTTCTTTGCTATCATTTTGTCCTGATTTTCAATCACCTTTCTTGGTTTGTAACAACGTGACATGGCAGCAGTGTTTATTGACAAAACAACAGAGCGTTTTCACTTACAGGGCCAGCATCTATGCTAATTTATTGGAACACAAGAAAAGAGTTGGGTCATGTACACACCATACCGTATCCGTCGTGCGCGCGTGAAAATCATTCCACGCGAGAAAAGGCGACACGCGTCCGTATACCTTTTCGTTGCGCCGCGAAAAGCTATCCAGTGTAGTGTGAACACTAGACTGCGAGCGGTCTCTCTTTCTCTTCAGATTTAGTTAGAGCAGTGCACGCGCGCGGGAGCGGCGAAGCCGCAAGACGCGCGAAACGAGGGCTTCACAGCGGTCAAACGAGTGAAATTTGCAAAAGTTAAGCGAAATACTTCAAAGTTAAGGTTGCTACTTTCACTATCGAAAGTTTAGGGTATTACCAACATCCTGTTTGTTTACTAAACTTTTTAAAAGTTTACTAAAAAAGTTCTAAGTGATTGGAAACCGATGCTGACGTTATTATCGGCGCCATTTTCAAACATGATTCTCTTTTAGCGCGAAGCGTTTTCAGCGAAAAAAGCTCAAAATTTTGAGAAAAATGGAAAGATAGTTATGTTAACTAACTGATTTATACATCTTTACCCATTTTTCTCTAACTGGTAAATGAAATCCCAGCAATAAAAAACAAAAATAACGATTTAGACGTTCGGCCGCGGTGGTAACGAGGGCCATCTCCCGTCTCGCGCCATCAGTCACGCGCGTGGCCATTTGCGTGTCTCGCGTTCTGCTCGACGGACTACAGAAAAGAGAGAGACTGCTCGTAGTCTATATGAACACCGTATCCGATATGTGACTCTTTAGAGATCGGCTGAGCCGTCATAGAACAGAAGTGTGAACAGAAGCCCTAACCGGTATGGTTTTCGTGGCGGCCCAAAAGTTACCCGATATAGTGTGAACATAGCCTTAAACTTCCAGCTGGGCCGAGTTGTTCAAAGCTGGGTTAAGATAACCCAGGGTTAGTGCGAGATTTGAATTAAGATTTGAAAGCTTAAAAAGCAATTCAGTTTTAATTCTTTTTGTCCACAAGTTGATGATTGGAAGCTCTAAAAATAAGAGAGAAAATTATCCGAGAAAATGCTTTTGAACACAAGAAAGAGAAACCAGGGTTAAATTTAACCCCGGGTTAAGCGCTAACCGGCCTTCGAACAACTGGGCCCTGAGGATTTTCTTAACATGACCTTAGTTAACATGGTCACGGTTTCGTCGTTTTGGAACACCAATAGGGAGATTAAGCAAGGACGACGGCGACGTTAACGAGAAAGGCAAAAAAGCAGAAGGTTTAGATTGGCAAAACAACAACTTTGCACGTACATCACTCTTTTTTGTACATTTCTTTGCCGTCACTGCACGACTACGACGTGAAAATGTCTTATTTTCCCGTTTAATGGAGGACGTGAACACAACGACTTTCTTTTTCTTTCTTAGAATTCAACTCCAGAAAAAATTGCCAGCATTTGACGAATTGAACGAGATGGAATAAGCGCGATAAAGTTTGAAGCAACGCGAAATCCCATTTTAAGGGCCTGTTTACATGGAGGTGGGGGACCCTAGATACGTGAGGTAACATTCGGCGGGTCATCCCACCTTTCATGTAAACGTGATCAAGTTAAAATGAGAGATTATATGGACAGGAGGATTACCTCACCTACCTGGGGTCTAGCCTGCGTAGCTGGCGGTATTGTGTAGTAGTCGAGTGAGATTTGGCGGCGGAGCCGTTGTAATATAGTCGAGTGAGATTCGACGGCGGAGCCGTCACGAGCGGCGAAGCCGCGAGAAATACTTCAACCGCCTCGTCCCTACTCCTTTTTTTTGGAACACGGCTCCGCCGCCAAAACTTTAATCTCGCACCCACACAATACCGCCAGCTACGCAGGCTACCTGGGGTCCCCCACCTCCATGTAAACAGGCCCTAAGTGACGTTTTCGTAGTCGTCGCTGTCGTTGTTGCTTAAGCTCCCTCGAGTGAAAACGCTTTTTACAGTGTGTTTTTTGACAGAAGGGTTAATTTCCCAACGAAGAGAAAGGCTTTTCAGTTTTGTTGTGGTCAACCAAGTTGAGCGCCGTGTCATTGGCTACAAACCAGCAGTAGGCATGCTGATAATTTCAGGTGCTAGGTTTTAAAAGAATCAAGCAGAAAGCTACAAAAAAAAAGAAACAAAAATTGTTGCAAAGGGAGAGGGTTAATATACAATTAAATTATTTATTTCATTATATACAAAACATTTCGAAAATATAGTAATTTTTATGTTATATGCAAGTTTATAAAATATATTACATAAAAAAAAACTCGCGGTGTTTAGTGATAGTAAAGTGTTCTCAAGCACGTCTGTCCCTGTCTTAATTCTGAATGCATACAGACGCACAGCTAATTGCAGCTAGCTCTAAATTTATGTTTCACTCTTACAGATATGGTCCCGGTTCCAGACAGGCTGATTAGCGCTAATCCAAGATCAAAATTCTGTTTCGTTTTTTGTATTTTACCTTCCTATGTATTGCTTAGAGTAAGATTTTGTGTTATCATTACGACTGTATCTCGGAGTAAAGGCTCAAACGTATTTTGTAAGCTCGAGTCGCATGTTCCTAGATAATAGAAAGACAAGAAATTTAGTTGTCGAAAAAGCAGAAAATTTTTTACGTGCGTTGTTATTCTACAAAAATATATCCCACACTACCAACAGCTATGAACTTTTTAAAGTTGAGTGCCAAATAACGACGATGGAAGCAGATTTCCTTTCGAAAGGAACAAAATCACACTCGTTTTGATTTCCTGTTGAGCTTAACATTTTTCAAACATCGGAGCATGCGCATTGGGTGTGACACAACTCCCTGAAGCCTCCAAGTTTTGGACTGTTCACAGTCCCCTATTTTTCCGTAAGACCGTCGAGATCGAGCGCTTTGCGTTAGGAGCGGCCAGGATATTAGAGAGTTAAAAGCTTGTCAGATTCAAGTTGAGAATTTCTCAAAATAGAAAATGAGCAGTTTTTTGCTCAAAACAATTCTTATGGATAAAAAATTGCGTGAAACTGGGTAGAAATAATGATCGGTAAACGACAAGTAAATGAGTTATTTGCTCGCGTGATACAAATTCGCGTCTGCTGTTTAACGTAAAGGACGATACACCATAGGTGGTCCAAGCGTAATATGAGAGTTTGTATGGGAAAAAAGAGTTTGAAACTTTGATGAATTAAATGAAGTAAAAGCGTTAATAATTATTACACTGTCAGGTCAGATGAGGTAAAAGTACTCAAATCGCGCCGAAACTTCGTAAAAATGAGAAAGACAACGACTCCAGGTAACAATATTTACACTTTATTGATAACTTTTATCGCTTTTACTTCTTCATCTAAGTTTCAAACTCTTTTTTTCCCACACAAACTCTCATATTACGCTTGGGCCACCTGTGATACACATGAGGGGTTTTTCTCCCGGAGCATGCTCTAGGCTCATTTTGCACGTGTCAGTACACACGAGGGACAGCTGGAGGGAGCGTTTTCAAGTTCGCTCAATTTGCCCCGAGAACTTGCTCCTAAATATTTAACCGGTTAAATATTGTGGAGCATTTTGCGGGGTGGAAATTCTGCTCCCGAGGATGAATTATACCCATGAAATCGTTAATACACAAGGAGGAGCTTTGCTCCCGGAGGGTGCCCCTGGAGCATGCTCCAGAAGCAGAATCCCTCGTGTGTATCGGCCCTCGTGTGTATCTACAAATTTCAAATGTACCAAGGGGGCGGGCGTCGGGGTTTATAGCGGTAGCGGGGATAGCCTGCGAAGCGCAGACGCATTTCCGGTCGTCGCTTCTCTCCCTCCGAAAAATAGCGTCTGCGAACCCGAGCGACAAAACGATTTCCGTGACGTAAAACCTTTTGTTTTGATGTAGGCCAATCAGATCAAAGGATAGAATACAGCTCGAGTGACTCCTCGCGACCTCGCGCGCTGAAGTGTCTTGGATTTTGGAGAGAATTACCAAATACGCTTTGGAACGTGAATTTCACGACCATAACAAGGTTTCCTGCGACGTTGAATGCTGACTTCTTTATGAAGCAACTGCTTCTTAAGCTATGTATGTGATGTGGGCCTTTGGTTTCGCTTTATAAAATACGGTAGTACGTGACATAAACAAAACCTGGACAAAATAATCGCTACAGCGAAAGGAAAGCAACATAGCTTAATGACATCGCGCTCAGACTTATTTATTTCAATTTAACCAGCGCTGACAAAAGGTGGTGAATCAATTACACAGACACATCCTTGACTGATTCAGAAATCTCTAACAATCGCTCGTGAATAATTCTAGTATCGCCACAACACAATGATCTGAAATATTATAAACCTGGGCCAGACCCAGCGTGAAATAAATAGTTACAGTAGTAAATAGATCATAGTCAAAATGACATTTCAGCTACGACGCTTCTACTCATCTCACAAAAAACTATGGAAATGAGAACCTTGAAAAGAACATGTATTTAAAGAAATATACCGGAGCAAATATAAAATGCTTTCGATCTGATCAAAGTTCTATCTGAACCAAGAAGCAACCACGCATGGGAAATCAATTACCACATGTCCTACCTTTCAAAGATAAAGGATATCTACTAAAAAATATCTAAAACGGCACACGACAAACTATCGAAGAGTTCTCCAAGGCATACTTTCCTGCCAGGAACCAGAAAGGAACAGAAGCAACAAACGGCATGATGCGTCTACTGTCATTAGGACAGTTATCGTTTCGAATATGATCAAAACAACTACGTCTGATAAATCATTGACTCCGTAGGCAAATAGATGAAAAATGCCCTCTAATCTTTTCTTCGATATGAATCCTCTTGATACTTATTTCGTCAATCAGTCCCACAATCCTGGCAAATTAACTTTCGTAAAAGCGTCGTTCTGAGAAAAAAGGACGGCTATACACAAGCCACGTCGTCCTTTCAATTTCGACTTGAAAACATATCCATCGCGCACGATCCTGCGAGAAGTCTCGCGAGTTAGTTCCTTGATTTTAAGAGCTAAACCGCGATTGGCTAAAAATGTTTTACGTCACGGAAATCGTTTTGTCGCTCGGGTTCGCAGACGCTATTTTTCGGAGGGAGAGAAGCGACGACCGGAAATGCGTCTGCGCTTCGCAGGCTACACTCATCCAAGATGGCCACACAACTAGCTGGTTGTAGGTTTTTCGACTTGCTGATTGCGAGCGAGTGGCTTTTTTTGCGCAGAATACTTTAACAAAGCATCTAGTTTGCCAGGAGCCCAGAGTTTGCCTATAAAGCGACTAGTTTGCGAGCTTGATATAAGCTCTAGCAATATATATTGTTGGGGACAGAAATTTTTAAAATTGACAGGTCAGTTACTTTTCTTTATGGGGTGGAAAGGAATTTATGAAAAAACGCTGGGACGAGGCTATAGATCGCGGGAAGCCTGGGATGAAATCATGTAACGCCTGGGCGATTTCGTGCCTCATACACGGTACTAGTCTTGTCTGGCAAGATTGGCTAAAAACCAATGATCCGCTACAAAATTGGACAATTTGAAAGGCAAATGGGTATTTTTAGGGTAAATGTTTTAACATGTGAGATATAAGAGGACAAAGGTATCAGCGGCATATGTTCATGCGGGGCTGAGATACAATATCGGCATTACATCATGGAGGCTCGACCATGTATCATTGTTCATGGAGGCGCATGGGCCATACCAGACATCTTAAAAGAAGCATCGGTAAATGGAGTCAAGAGAGCTGCCCAGAAAGGCTACGATTGCTTAAAACAGGTAAAAAAAATAGCCTTCTTTTAATGTCGATTGGATTTGGGGGGTTATTACTTATATTTTCAAGTAAGGGAGCATTACCTGGGGGTCATTTTAACGATAGTCTCTCCTTTGGAGAGACTATGTTTTGACCAGCTTCATGAAAATTGAAAGAAGGTCAATGCAGCAACGAATGTGAATTTCTATAAGGGCTCCTTGTTAATGCAGAAAATTATTTAGGTGCAACCCTCAAAGTTAAAATTTTTGTTCAGTGGCCATTTGGCGATCAGCTCTTTGGGTTTAGTCGCCAGGGGAAATTTTTAGGCGCCAAATTATATTAATAAATTAATATATCAAAATTGTCATCAACAAAAGCAGTTAGCAAGTTTAACTTAAAATGCAGCACTGTCTATAAATTACTCGTTTATTGTGCAAGGCATTAGTTACTGATAGTCTGAGAATAAGGTTTGCAGATTTATCTCCTTGAATCAATACTGAAACGGAATTGTAAAGACAATTACCATTTCCAGTTGTCTTTGGGACCTTCAATCCTCCTGTATAATCCCCAGTTGGTATATGAGAGCAGAACTTAACTCATCCTCTGTTAATGTGTTCAAAATTTCCCAGTCACAACTTGATAGGCGACCTATTTTTTTTTTCTGATATTTGTTTCGCATTTCTTTTGCGACTTTTGTTGATGATGAACTTGTTTCCCCAACTATCAAATATTTTTGGAGATTTAAAAGGTCGTTTTTAATATCGCTAGACATCGCGAAAGCCTGAAAAAGGCAGGAGAGTATAGGAAGATCAACAAGTTTTGTAAATCAAATCATTGCTTTATAGAGATACGTGGAAATTTCGCAATGAGTTGTACTGGGAAAAAATGTTTTTCCCAATCAATTGAAAGGAACCCAAACAAAAATGCCGCTTACAAAATAAAAATTTTCTTTTCCCTTTATCATCGCTACAGGTGTTTAAAAAAACCATTTTTTGCAACCAGTTTTGCGATGTTTAGTTTCGCTTACATTTATCGCTTTTGTTTACAAAACCGCGATTCAACTCGCAGCACGGTTCACATGTTACGGTTATGACATAATGTTCTGTGTTGAATTTGCCCCAATTTAGCTTTCCCTCTTCATGTTATTAGATTGTTTCAGTATTGATTCAAAAATATTTATAATATGTAGTCCAGTTAAAAAACCACGGAACTTGGCTTGACAAGCATTCCTAAGATATCGAAGAAATCGTCACTGTCGACAAGCAAGGTGCTTCGAGTGCGTGCCATTTGTCACGTGTCAAAAGTTAAAATGTCATGAGCAAGGCAACAGACTGAAGGCGATTTGGCGAACGAATGCAAGTCAAGTTTCATTGATGTTCATTTTCAAAACGCTTAGCTCTGAGATTTTTTTAAGTTTTCAATTTAGCATGTTTTTCAACGGAAAAGTAAAAAAGTAATAGAATTCAAATCAGCTATATGAAGAACATTTAATGTTCTTCATATTTCAGTAGAAGTGATTGCCATTTCTGTTTCTATATGCCAACACGAACTATTCTGCACGGTCGCCAGCTTGGCGACTATTCTCGAAATCAAGTCGCCAGTTCCAAAATTTTAGGTGCCATGGTGACTAAAATGGTCGCAACTTGGAGGGTTGAGGTGCGTTTCTGTTGGTGTCCATGTATGCAAAATATGTTTTATTGTATCTTTATAAAGTATATATTGATGGCTCACTGGCTGGGTTCATCCTTGAGGGAATGTAAAATCAAAGACTTGATTATTTTTCAATAACTCTTCGCTTTTCCCAGGGTGGGACTGCAGTTGATGCAGTCGAAGGAGCTGTTCGCATCCTAGAAGATGACCCAACTTTTGATGCTGGTCATGGCTCAGTTCTTACAGAAGATTTGACAGTTGAAGTTGATGCAATGATCATGGATGGATACTCCCTGGAATCAGGTACAAGTGCACTCGTTTGCTGGCTAAATTGGGCGTGTCACAGTCCTCAACATTTGAACTGGAAACAGAGACCTTAACTGCAATAAGTCATTATCAGGTTTGCTAATTGACTGAATTACTGCCTTGAAAATTACTGACTTGCCAAAATTCTGCCTTGTTAGTCACCTTACTGACTGAACAACCCGATGCTATAGATTTTCATGATTCTATGGAAAGAATGCAGCTATTATAGGTGCAAGGAAAGGGTATTTTTTGGCTCGTGCATAGCATCATTATCATGCTTTTAAGACAGCTACAGTAGAGCGCGGTTAACACAGACACCAAGGGGACGTGCCATTATAGTGTTTATATTATTATGTAGGTGGGCTGTAAGAGAAAATGTCACAAACCATGGAGCAATGACTGAAAGTAAAAAAGCCAATGAAATGAAACCTGTGTAACATAGAGCAGAGGGTCAAACACTGGAAGATAGAGGGACTGATCAAAATCCTGAAAAATCAAACATCAAGTAATTTTGGTTTTTTTTGGTAATTAAATAATTGTATTAACCTATAGAAATTTCATTTTTTAAACAGGATTCAATGTTTAAAATTGGCACACAATGAAAATAGACAGTGTGCAGATACCAAGGTGTGTTCCTTTTGTGAATCCAAAAATGGATATTTGATCTTAAAATGGATTTTTGATCCTTTCGGCAAATCAAAATCCCAATTTTATATCTGGTGAATCCTTTTTCAAAAAGGCTCAGTTAGATTTGAAAGCCAAAGAATCCAAATCCAGATTAATGGATTAGTGATCTACATTGTGCCATTCACAATGGATTCAAAATTAGTCAGGTGACCCTGGGCCCTGCAATATTTCCAGTTGAAGTCAGATAACCGTTGAGTTTCCCCATTGTTCCTATTTGCCATAAGACATCTGAAAACACTGGAAGATTGTTCCAGGTACAGTAAATCATCCATTTACCTACCATTTGCAGGGCCATTTTTCTTTAACAGGGTTTGTACAGGTCATGGAGAACCTGGAAAGTCATGGAATCAAAGAATTTCATTTTCCAGCGTAGTTACTAAAACAAGGAATGACCTACAATGACCTACAATGACCTACAATGATCTACAATGGCCTACAATGATCTACAATGATCTACAAAGACCTACAATGATCTACAATGACCTACAATGAGCTACAATGACCTACAATGAGCTACTGTGACCGAACGTGTAATCCCTGTAATGAGCTAAAATGAAGATTTTAGAAAAAGACAAAAAAAAAAATCAGGGGACATGTGTGCGTAAACGTAACGCATTTAGTCTACTGCATGAGCCCATTTAACGATGACAACATCTCTAATTATTACGCTTGGAGATAAATTTACAGTGTAATAATACATGTATGATGATACTGTGACTTTTGTCCAAACCATCCCTTGCAACCTTTCGCATTGGTTTTATTTTGTCTTGTCTCTTTTTCAAACAAATTGAACAAACACAGTCACCCCAACAGTCGATCCAAGGGGATCTTCAAGGGACGTAAGGGAAGAGATGAACAAAGGAGGCCTTCAAATTCTGACCCTGTTTAAAAGAAAAATTGTCATTTTTTTTTTTCAAATACCCTGGCCTGTATAAGACATCATAAGACCCTTTAAATGGCTTTCGGTCCAACAGGATGCTCTGTTTGTAACGCTAAGTAGTAAAATCCATATCCTGCTCAGCGGCCCATACTAAGGGAGTGACTGCATGACTTCCGTCAATACAGGGTATAATAGTGCTATACCGCTAAAAACGCGATTGCAATAATCTATTTTCAACTTTCTCAAGTTACCTGAGATCAGGTACAATTTTTGTTTTGCCTTTTCAAAATGTGCTTGGCAATTTAATACTATAAGCCTAGTGTCACGTCCAAGCGTGACACAAGACAAACATCATTGTCTGTCATTTTGTAGCCTGTGCCAGGCTCTCAGATAGTACAGTGGGAATGTATTAAAACGAGCAAAGCGAAAATAAGACGCTCGCTCTGTCTCTCCCCAGCCCTCGCGCGTTTTTCGCATTTCTTATTACTGAACGACTTTCCACCACCATCTCGGAGCCTGGAACAGGCTAGTCATTTTGTAGCTCATTGTAGGGCTTATTTTAACTCATTTTAGCTCGTAGTAGCTCATTGTAGCTCGTAGTAGCTCATCGTAGATCATTGAAGATCATTGTACATCATTGTAGGTCATTGTAGGTCACTGTAGGTTATTCCTTGTTTTAGTAATTACGACACACGTCCCCTGATCTTTTTTTTTTTTTATCTTTTTCTAAAATCTTCATTTTAGCTCATTACAGGGATTACACGTTCGGTCATAGTAGCTCATTGTAGGTCATTGTAGATCATTGTAGATCATTGTAGGTCATTGTAGGTCATTGTAGATCATTGTAGGTCATTGTAGGTCATTCCTTGTTTTAGTAACTACGCATTTTCCAGGCCTGGGAGGTCATGGAATTTAATTGTCGGTCCTTGAAAGTCATGGAAAATGAAAGTTCTCTTTAGTAGACTAGTTACTGCAAAGCAAGGACAACTTAAGATCAAGAGGAGAAATTAAACAGTGCGAACGGCATGCATTTTGGTGAACACCAGAGTTTGTGTCTGTTGAACTGTTTAAGGAAAACAAAATATGCTAAAACAAGGAAAGTTTTGAAAATTTTTGAAAGTGAAAGCTAAACCTAAGGTTATGGAAAACTTGGAAGGGTCATGCATGGAAATAGTCGTAGAAAGTCCTGGAATTTGAGGAGCTCAAAAGAGTATAAACACTGTTTAAAGATTGCGTAACGAAACTGAACCTACAACCTTTCCATAATTTTAAACTTTATCTAGCTTCTTTCTCGTTTTGGTTATGTTCCACTCCATTGTTGCTAATTCTATAAGGCTTCATTGCATAATTGGTCAAACAGTAGAGAACACGTCATTTCTTGAGAGGTTTCATATGGAATACGTTTGCAAAAGGTTGCCAAGGTTACAGATCCAAGTTCGGATTTCGCATTCCTTTCGGTCACAAAATAGTGCAAATCTAGGATCAAAAATCTATAGTTGGATTTGCCGAAAGGAACACACCCCTAGTGTCCGTAAAGTGAGGTGACAATATATGAGAGTTTGTCACTAGGGTCACAGAAACGTGTCTGTTGTCCATATTAACCAGTGTCCATATTAAGGAGGTTCATCCTACAGAAAAAGATATCAGTTTTTCGTTCGAGACAAATGAAATTGTCCATTATATATTGGTGTCTGTGTCAAGCAGGTGTGTGTAGAGAAGGGTTCCAAAGTAGCATTCTTTTAGGATTTCTTTGCAGGTAGCCTCTGCCTCTCATTTTAACCATGGCAGTGTGTCCTCTTGATTGCCTCAAAAGGGACTGCTAGCACTCTACATTCTCTACCTGTGTGCCTATGTTTTGAAGAGTGACCGAGTCCAGTCACCTACCTTGGCAGTAAAGGAGGCTAATATCAAGTGGCAGTCTTATTCAATGGAATTGATTTAAAGTTAATAATTTTTTGTGACAGCCCATAATCATTCCTTCCTTTTTGCGATGCATTGATACCTGTATTTCGTTGAGACTCCAGTATCCCCCTAACACTTACTGTATTGTTGAGGGGAAAATTTGTTCCTGGTAGGTCCTTGCTCGCTGGCTAGGTCCAATCATAATGGATTAACTACTTACATTACTTCACTTCATAAGAGTCGTGCACCACTTGGCATAAGGTGAACAGGATGTTTCATCAGTGTGGAAATGGAGGAAGTAGCACATTAATGAAGTAAATACTGACTTATCTTTGGTATTGTTTCTAGGTGCAGTGGCGTCAGTAATAGGAATAGCTAATCCAGTATCCTTAGCACGTCATATAATGGAAGACACACCCCATTCTTTTCTTGTTGCAAATGGTGCTGTCAATTATGCCAACAAAATAGGATTCCCAGTTTTAAATGACCCTCTTGAGCTTATAAGTGAGGAATCACGACTACAGTTGGAGGGTCACAAGGATTTTAACAATGCTGTCATAAGAACTTTTAACACAGAGGTGAAGCATGTTAATGCGAGCCTTAATGACCTTAATCCTGGGCATGACACAGTTGGTGCTGTTGCTTTGGACTCTTCAGGGAGATTGGCTTGTGCAACATCTACAGGTTAGGATACCACATTTATATTTTTACTCCTTATAAAGACTAACTAAAAATTCCAATCACATTTGGCAAAAAAAAATTGTAATATACGCAAAAGTTCTGTGAAAGAGGATTCATTTGAGTGGTTGCACGACAGAATTTCGTCCACAGATTTAAAGGCTGAGTAAACGCCATAATGTCTTCAAGGAATGTGTTAAACGAGCTGTGCATGAACTTTAGCCAAATTTAGCCCTGATGAAATGCACTACCTACATGTAGCTCTGACTAGTCCTCCTGATTGCATTGGTCATGCCACAAGGGACATTTGTTTCAACCAATCAGAGCATTACCCAGATCTGAGTAGGTGCATTTCATCGGTATGGAATTTCTGCAGTTGCTCCTCAGACGTCATTTCGTGGGGACACCAGTGGTGGTGTTGCAAAATGTCAGCTGTTTTCTCAGGCTTGTAGGATGCTCTAACTTACGAAAGAATTCACGCTGAACAGGCTGTCGTAAGATTTCTTCAAAGTTGCCTTTCTCGTCAAACTGATTTCACCCTAACTTCATTTTTAGGTGGTATTTCATTGAAGATGGCTGGCCGCGTTGGTGACAGTCCTCTGGTTGGCTGCGGGGGGTATGCAAACAAGGAAGGGGCAGTGTCATCCACTGGTCATGGTGAATCAATCATAAAGGTGATGCTTGCAAGGGAGGTGGTCTACAACATAGAAGGAGGGCATCCCCCTGGACATGCCTGTGTGAAAGCTCTTCAAAGCATGCTTGACAGAGTAGGTGGTCAGGGGGGAGTGATTGCAATCGATAAGCATGGACAGATTGGGAAGGGTTTTACTACAAAACGAATGGCATGGGCATCTGTTAATGATGATATTCTTAAGTTTGGTATCGAGCCGAACGAAGAAATTCTGGATAAGACTTAATGTTTTATTTTCCTTGTGCAGCCTTGTCCTTAGTGCTTGCTTCTTGTGGCCAAAACTCAACTTCCAGGGGGGAACTTCGTATCCTTTTGCTGGTTCCTTTCCTTTTCTTTGTTCCTCATTAAATTATCCAGCTTTAATATAAAACGTTTCGTTCACGAATGATTGATACATATAGTACTGTTTAGTCTTTTTCTCTGTTTTGTCTAAATAGCATAAAGAGAGCTTTAGAACGTTGCAAAAGTTTCTTTTAAGAGGTCTATGCCCTTTCCACTGAGTTACTTAACAGCAACATAGCGTTGTTGCGGGGGAGTTCAACGCCTTATTCGAGGGGGCACGCGTCTTTCGTGTCATTTTACTCCGATCGATGATCCCAGGCGCTATACTTGAAACCTGTTTACACTCCCAGAGTCAGGTCTTCTCTTTTCACTTATTATTTAATTAAGCTCATTAATGGGAATATTAATTGCGTATTAAACTAATTAAGGTACTCGGCTCAGAGTCTGTAACTGAACTGGTACTGTGTCTAATATTAACAGTTCTAATATTATAAATATTTAGCCCTGAAATGTATCTATAAGGGCCTTTATAACAGAGAGCTTTAGATTTGAAAACGAGTACGAGTACGGGATTTAACTTTAAATTTTTTCACGTACTCTCGAAAAGTAACCTGGAAAGCTTCATTGTACTTTTTTTCACCTGAAAAATTAGTGAGTTTATCTTTATTGGAGAAGGTTTAGGCCTTTCCCGATAGCAAAATGATAAAACGTCTAACATTTGATAACTTGTTCCCGCCACTACAACATTCTCGCTAAAACCTGTTGTAGAATGACGACGGCTATCACGTTTTCCCACCCAAATTACTGACTACTTACTATTGAGAAATTCTCGTACTCGTAGTTGTCCTCGGGCTGCAAGACTTCCTGTGCCGCTATAATGGAATCTCATCAGCTAAACTGGCTAGCTTGGTTAATTTTCAAGTAAAAACAAAGCTGATTTTCTAGTGTTGCTTCAGTTTGAGCAAGCTGCTGTTTTGGGTAAGGGAGCTAGCCCTACAAACCAGGCTAGCCCGGCTTATGTGATCAGTCCCTTACTTTTGATTTGGTAGATTGTCTTTAATCTTTAATCTTTAATAAGTATACTCTTAAAACAGTGTAACTATCCTAGGAGTTTAAAAACAAAAATTCTGAATACTGAAATAAGTAAATAAAATACACCCAGTACAATGGCCTTATGAAGTGAATAATTTTAAAATACAATATAACAACGTATCCTACATGCTAGAGATAGAAAGAGTGGACTCCCGGAGTGGACTGCGGTCATATTTGGTTTGTTTTCTTTTTTGACGAAATCAATATTAATTTACTAAACTAGGAAGGTTTGAGAAGTGTTTAAACATAACAATTTTCAGTTGAACCATCAAGCGGAAGCGAGTGTGTTCTCTTCTAGGACTTTGCGTCGTAGTTCATTCACATTTGTTCGTCCTAAGTATGAGCCAAGCAGGAGCCATGCGCGCAAAAAACGGGGGCAACACATTCCTAGTCACAACAAATAAGATATGGGACAACTAACCAGTGGACGTGAGAAGTTGAAGCTTTCAAGAATTCTTACAAAATACTATAATAACTGGTAGATTATTTTACAGGCTTAGATCTTCAAATTTTCACTGATGTTTAAAATCGTGGGAGAGAGGTAAATCACGGCCCATCGCGTTCTCGTCACCTTGGGCATGAAAGCATTGCAAACCACGGGTACAGAGATAACTTCCTCTTAATATTTGACACTAATATGTACCATTGGTATTATTTCAAAGCAAAAATATCCTTTATTCATCCGTTTAAGGTATTTCGATACAGTTTCTCAGAGACCAAACCAATGTTTTTCAATCGTCTTAAAAGTGATTTTATCCTTGTCCGACCGCCACAACATATTCATTTCGATGTGCGCATTATCAACGTTTTACATTCAAAATATGCAATAAAAGTCTTACTAAAATGTACTAGCTGTGGAGGTATGTATGGCGATCATTAATTTGGAAAATTACGCTAAGCGTAACGTTAAAACAGTGAATATTGTAGCGCCGATTTTGGTCGGTTCGTAGGCAAGGTTCGTCTTGAAATTTCAAGGTGTAGCAGTGAATCAATCTCAATCAAGTTTCAGACATTAATATATACATCATGGAGATTGTGTGATGAGGTTAAAAAAGAATTCTGCCGAGCAGTTTTAGAGATATAAAGAAAAGCGCTAAAAGTCAAAATTCAGAATAAAGTTCCACTTAGATAGGTGGTGAGAAAACAGGTTAGTTTTCAGGATCGCAAGAAAGAAAATACACCAAAATTTCCAGTCCATGCCTCGAATAATGATATTAAGCAGCCTTCTGACGCTACTTAAGATATATTTGAGTTATTTAGAACTCTTTTATTAAACAATTTATCACGGCTATTGAAACTAAAAGGTTTGAAATATATTTACGTTTTATTTGAATTTAAACATACAGAATTTGTTACCTCTCACGGCGGTTATTTGTTAGACACCACACTTTAAGTTCCCGGTGTCGGATTTTCAGTAGCAGGTCTAGATCGCGCGAAACTCAGACTACATCGGTTTCGAAGTTTTTTGTTTATTGTTGTCATAGTGATATCGCCGGATTTTACTAAAAAACTGCATTTTGGCAAACTGGTGAAAATTTTGTGGCGATGAGAGAAGGATAAAATCACTTTGACGGCGATTGAAAAACATCTGTATGGTCTCCGAGAAACTGTATAGAAACACCTTAAAGGCAGGTGATAGTCAATGTCGTGAATAACTGAGCTGTCAGTTCAATTTTAAACATGTCACAAAACATTAAGAAAGTAAATACTGTCGCGCGACTATTTACTCTTGTTTCACTGCAGATTAAGTAAAATCACCACAGATGTAAAAAATATACAGTGTTATAATAAAAAAAGAAAAAAACTTTAAAGGAAATGTAAAGTAATCCGAAGATGAACAAAGTCTCGAAGTTTTAACGTTGTAACTTACATTTTCGCGATTATAATTCCTCATTAGGCTTGATTAAACCCTCATTCTTTGTTCATTGAAAATAAATTTATGAATGCACTACTTCAGAATTGTTTGCTTAGGAGAGCGGACATAAAACCACACTAAAATTTGCATATTTAGATGTAATCGCAAGGGAAAATGCCCACATCGGAGGAGTTATTTCATTTAAACTGTCTTTGGCTAATAAAAAAATGACTCCTTGGCGTGAAGGAAGACCAGAAAATTTAAGTTAATGCAGATCAGAAACAAACATATTAATACTCTCGAGACAGCGCGAAAAGAGCAACCCAGAGCAGTGCACCGAAATGCAAGTCAATTAACAAGTCAATTAACACGTTTCTGGATGACTTTTTCGTGTTTAGAGATTTACCTTAAAAATTTCCGCCGATTGTTAAGGAACTTCATGCAGTTGAGAAGTTCCTAATTTGAACGTTTTACGTTTTACCGTAAAGAGATTTACACACAGAAGTAAGGCTTCGATAAGACTCTGAGAATTGAATGAGATTCAGGGCAGCTGTGGTCGACAGAGGAATATCGGTATGTGAATGTTCTACTGAAATGATAGAGACCTCAACGGCCACTGTTGATGAATTACCTGTAAACAATGCTTAGTCGAGTATAACTTTGATAAAGGGTAGAGTTTCTTTTTTAAAATGTTTAGGAACTCAGATTGCGGAAGTGTGAAGAGTTGAAAATTTTACGATAAGAACATTCAGAAAGTAAGTTACTTAATTCTTACTAAGCGAAACCAATAGATTGCTAGTTTAGAAAAGTGCCTGAAATCCCCATCGCCTGTGACTTTCCGAAACAACAAATTTTCCGGTACTCTATTTTTTTAAATTGTTTTTTGAATTAGACAAAAACTGTGAGTTAAAATGTGTGAAACTGACAATTACTTAAACTTGGTTATTTGAAATTTCAAATTTATGTGATTGATACCATGCGATAGAGACCAAAGCTGTTGATTCCGTAACTGTTATCTGATACTAATATATAAAATATCTTGAGAAAATAACTTGAATCAAACCTATTACGTGATGAAATCAGTTCAATCATATGGTAGAATCCTATTCAAACTTCTCAAACCCCATGGCGGTTTCTCGGAACTCTCTTCTGATCCGATAATTTAAATTGAAGGTTACTCTCCCTGCCACTTTATCAATTGTACCCCAAACTCGAACCGATAATTCAAAATTGTCTTTGTCCTTAGAGGTTCGGAATATCGTGTGATTATTCAGGGGCCCTCAACGACTGTTTTCTGCCAAATATCTGTTCGGAGAAGCAAATATTGCCTAGAATTTTCCATTACTTGAGGACGGCTAAAAATTTCTAGTTGACCGTTCCATTACAAATTTCGAGGCTGATCTAATAACTTCCCTAAGATTTTCTGAAGTTTAATTTTTCACATTTCACTCCCCAGGTTAGGCTATTTTTCGTAGAAAAAAGAAAATTTCGGAATCAAAAATGTGATGGAAAGAGGAAGCAGAAAAATTCTGTCCTTCGTAATACCTTAAATTAAATCTAAAAATTTCGGGAAAATAATACTGAATCCCTCGTAATTTCGAAACGACTCACTTTGCCCAAGGATTAGCCTGAATTTCATTCGATTACTTGGAGTCGTTATTACTCCCGAGAGGAGAAAACGACTCGAAGCAATCGGATGAAATTCAGGCTACCCTAGGATGACCAAACAGATATAAATTTTATAGTGGCTCTTAAAATGCACCTCTAGGGATCTAAAAGTACTCTGGATAGCTTAAAAAGTGCTTTCAATGTATTAAGGAGGAAACCGTCGTTAAGTGCCCCTGATTACTTGGGTCTGTGTGAAATTTCACTGTCGCCTGTTTTAGGAACCCTTAAATATTCAGTAATTTGAAAAATGCAAAATTAGAATCGGTAAAATCATCACATTATGTAAGAGTTATAAGCAGCCTTATAGTTTGGGTTAAATTCGTTGAGTTGTTGGGTTTATGAAGAAGTCCAGTCTATCCTAGCTAGCGTATCAGGTGTTTTGGGGTGGAAAAAGAGAAGGACGAGGCGAAAATGGGAGAGAGGAACCTCTTATAGCCTTCTATGTAAAACGCGATATTAACAAACCGACTTTTAAGTTTAATTTTCAAATTTCTTCTCAACCAGTTACTGGATAAAAATGATCAAGGATGCTAAAAAAATTACATAAGAGTTTTGTGTTTCATGCATCCTGTACAGCGATAGCGCTAGCGTTGTCTGCTGTGCGAGAACGTGAATTTTCCTGATTGCTAATTGCAGCCAAATGTTTTTTTTATTGTTCTCATTAATTTCATACATAACCATCGGACTCAAAATATTGCCGGGGGTTGTTTCTGTTCGGAATCCTTTTTTAACAAGCTAAGCATGCAATGGGACAAATTTTGCTGGTCAGAACGAAAGAACCGGTATTTATCAGTGAACAGTGGAACCGTAATTTTAACATGGGACATTTTGGAGTTAAATATTGACACTAGTTCCTTGACATATCGACAGTAAGGGAGCATGAAAAGTCCATTCTTCTTTTTGATACTCAGAAAAAATGTCATAAAAGATACATAATATAAGGAAAATGACACCTGTCATTTAAAAAGGCGTATCATTGTTCTGTCATTCGCAGCCATTGGCAGTTCTACTTTATTTTCGTTTCTCTTGAATTGTCAATGTCTTAACATTTTTTTTGTATCTTACACAGAGTCGCTCAGCCGCACACTGATCGTGACACAAGAATGGGGAGCGGCAGCCTTGCGGAAGTGATAGTTGTTCTTCTCGCAGTCTCTTGCGCTCTAGCCTGGAACGCTGAGTCCTTTCAAGAAAACCTGTCTTCTGGTGATGAACACTTTCCAGCTCCAAATGGCGATAAGGTGGCTAATGCAGCTGATGCGCGTGTTTCTGATTGTTCGCCAAAGAAACCCTTCAGAGACTCCATCGAGGGTTCGCAAGATGTTTTCTCTTAATCTTTGTTTATCTTCGTTTGTGCCTACGTTTCATGGCTCTATTGTGTTTACCTCTTTTCACTTAAATCATGATGACTGCTTTTTAATTTCCTTAATCAACTTCTTTCTCTCTTTCTTACATTGATTCAAAATATTTTTTTTTATATTACCTTCTTGGATTATCACAGATTCAACGCAAGCCAAAGATGACGCATCATCCCTTAAAACAGGATATCTAAGGTGTGGTGCCTCACGCTACAGACCGCTGACCCAAGGGTGCTGTGCATGCAAATATGTTTACCCCAAAGGGATCAAGAAGTGCTGTTATGGTCGTGTTATACCCAAACGGTCTTGGTGTATAGGTGTACTCACTTGTGGCTGGCATAGATACAACCCACTCACCCATGGTTGCTGCTCTGGTAGAAGATATTACAAAAGGAGCCAAAAGTGCTGTCATGGTCTCGTCATTCCAAGAGCTTCAACTTGTGTGCGACCACTAAAATGTGGAAAATATAACTACTATCCTTTGACCAATGGTTGTTGTGGAGGCAAAAAAACGTTCTATAGAAAGAGCCAAAAGTGCTGTCATGGCCGAATCATCGCCAGAAAATCCTTCTGCGTTCGACCACTGAGATGTGGGCGATATAGCTACAACCCATTAACATATGGATGCTGTTTTGGTAGAAGCATATACTTGAGAAAGAGTCAAAAGTGCTGTCATGGTCGCACCATCCCTAAGACCGCCTACTGCGTTCGCTTGGTTAGCTGCGGCACATCATGGTACAATCCAATGAATTATGGATGTTGCGCTGGCAAACACAGATACTGCAAAGGAACCCACAAGTGCTGTTATGGCCGAATAATTACCAAAAGAGCTACATGCATCCCTAATCTAAAATGCGGCAGGAATACCTACAATCCATTGATCTATGGATGCTGCGCTGGCAGGACAAGATACTATAGAGGAAACCGCAAGTGCTGTTATGGGCGCGTTATCCGCAAAAGATCCAGGTGCATTCGTTATCCTAAATGTGGGCGATATAGATACAATCCAGCCACCTATGGATGCTGCGCTGGCAAGACAAGATACTATAGAGGGAACCGCAAGTGCTGTTATGGGCGCGTTATCCACAAAAGATCCAGGTGCATTCGTTATCCTAAATGTGGGCGATATAGCTACAATCCAGCCACCTATGGATGCTGCGCTGGCAAGACAAGATACTATAGAGGGAACCGCAAGTGCTGTTATGGGCGCGTTATCCACAAAAGATCCAGGTGCATCCGTCAACCTAAATGTGGGCGATATAGCTACAATCCAGCCACCTATGGATGCTGCGCTGGCAAGACAAGATACTATAGAGGGAACCGCAAGTGCTGTTATGGGCGCGTTATCCACAAAAGATCCAGGTGCATCCGTCATCCTAAATGTGGGCGATATAGCTACAATCCAGTCACCTATGGATGCTGCGCTGGCAAGACAAGATACTATAGAGGGAACCGCAAGTGTTGTTATGGGCGCGTTATCCACAAAAGATCCAGGTGCATCCGTCATCCTAAATGTGGGCGATATAGCTACAATCCAGTCACCTATGGATGCTGCGCTGGCAAGACAAGATACTATAGAGGGAACCGCAAGTGCTGTTATGGGCGCGTTATCCACAAAAGATCCAGGTGCATCCGTCATCCTAAATGTGGGCGATATAGCTACAATCCAGCCACCTATGGATGCTGCGCTGGTAAGACAAGATACTATAGAGGGAACCGCAAGTGCTGTTATGGCCGCGTTATCCGCAAAAGATCCAAGTGCATCCGTCATCCTAAATGTGGGCGATATAGCTACAATCCAGCCACCTATGGATGCTGCGCTGGCAAGACAAGATACTATAGAGGGAACCGCAAGTGCTGTTATGGGCGCGTTATCCGCAAAAGATCCAAGTGCATCCTTCATCCTAAATGTGGGCGATATAGCTACAATCCAGCCACCTATGGATGCTGCGCTGGCAAGACAAGATACTATAGAGGGAACCGCAAGTGCTGTTATGGGCGCGTTATCTACAAAAGATCCAGGTGCATCCGTCAACCTAAATGTGGGCGATATAGCTACAATCCAGCCACCTATGGATGCTGCGCTGGCAAGACAAGATACTATAGAGGGAACCGCAAGTGCTGTTATGGGCGCGTTATCCACAAAAGATCCAAGTGCATCCGTCATCCTAAATGTGGGCGATATAGCTACAATCCAGTCACCTATGGATGCTGCGCTGGCAAGACAAGATACTATAGAGGGAACCGCAAGTGCTGTTATGGGCGCGTTATCCACAAAAGATCCAGGTGCATCCGTCATCCTAAATGTGGGCGATATAGCTACAATCCAGCCGCCTATGGATGCTGCGCTGGCAAGACAAGATACTATAGAGGGAACCGCAAGTGCTGTTATGGGCGCGTTATCCACAAAAGATCCAGGTGCATCCATCATCCTAAATGTGGGCGATATAGCTACAATCCAGTCACCTATGGATGCTGCGCTGGCAAGACAAGATACTATAGAGGGAACCGCAAGTGCTGTTATGGGCGCGTTATCCACAAAAGATCCAGGTGCATCCGTCATCCTAAATGTGGGCGATATAGCTACAATCCAGCCGCCTATGGATGCTGCGCTGGCAAGACAAGATACTATAGAGGGAACCGCAAGTGCTGTTATGGGCGCGTTATCCACAAAAGATCCAGGTGCATCCATCATCCTAAATGTGGGCGATATAGCTACAATCCAGTCACCTATGGATGCTGCGCTGGCAAGACAAGATACTATAGAGGGAACCGCAAGTGCTGTTATGGGCGCGTTATCCACAAAAGATCCAGGTGCATCCGTCAACCTAAATGTGGGCGATATAGCTACAATCCAGCCACCTATGGATGCTGCGCTGGCAAGACAAGATACTATAGAGGGAACCGCAAGTGCTGTTATGGGCGCGTTATCCACAAAAGATCCAGGTGCATCCGTCAACCTAAATGTGGGCGATATAGCTACAATCCAGCCACCTATGGATGCTGCGCTGGCAAGACAAGATACTATAGAGGGAACCGCAAGTGCTGTTATGGGCGCGTTATCCACAAAAGATCCAGGTGCATCCGTCAACCTAAATGTGGGCGATATAGCTACAATCCAGCCACCTATGGATGCTGCGCTGGCAAGACAAGATACTATAGAGGGAACCGCAAGTGCTGTTATGGGCGCGTTATCCACAAAAGATCCAGGTGCATCCGTCAACCTAAATGTGGGAGATATAGCTACAATCCAGTCACCTATGGATGCTGCGCTGGCAAGACAAGATACTATAGAGGGAACCGCAAGTGCTGTTATGGGCGCGTTATCCGCAAAAGATCCAAGTGCATCCGTCAACCTAAATGTGGGCGATATAGCTACAATCCAGTCACCTATGGATGCTGCGCTGGTAAGACAAGATACTATAGAGGGAACCGCAAGTGCTGTTATGGGCGCATTATCCACAAAAGATCCAGGTGCATCCGTCAACCTAAATGTGGGCGATATAGCTACAATCCAGCCACCTATGGATGCTGCGCTGGCAAGACAAGATACTATAGAGGGAACCGCAAGTGCTGTTATGGGCGCGTTATCCGCAAAAGATCCAAGTGCATCCGTCATCCTAAATGTGGGCGATATAGCTACAATCCAGTCACCTATGGATGCTGCGCTGGCAAGACAAGATACTATAGAGGGAACCGCAAGTGCTGTTATGGGCGCGTTATCCACAAAAGATCCAGGTGCATCCGTCATCCTAAATGTGGGCGATATAGCTACAATCCAGTCACCTATGGATGCTGCGCTGGCAAGACAAGATACTATAGAGGGAACCGCAAGTGCTGTTATGGGCGCGTTATCCACAAAAGATCCAGGTGCATCCGTCATCCTAAATGTGGGCGATATAGCTACAATCCAGTCACCTATGGATGCTGCGCTGGCAAGACAAGATACTATAGAGGGAACCGCAAGTGCTGTTATGGGCGCGTTATCCACAAAAGATCCAGGTGCATCCGTCATCCTAAATGTGGGCGATATAGCTACAATCCAGTCACCTATGGATGCTGCGCGGGCAAGACAAGATACTATAGAGGGAACCGCAAGTGCTGTTATGGGCGCGTTATCCACAAAAGATCCAGGTGCATCCGTTATCTTAAATGTGGGCGATATAGCTACAATCTAGCCACGTATGGATGCTGCGCTGGTAAGACAAGATACTATAGAGGGAACCGCAAGTGCTGTCATGGACGCGTTATCCGCAAAAGATCCAGGTGCATCCGTTATCGGAGGTGTGGGCGATTTAGCTACAATCCAGCCACCTATGGGTGCTGCGCTGGTAAGACAAGATACTATAGAGGGAACCGCAAGTGCTGTCATGGGCGTGTTATCCACAAAAGATCCAGGTGCATTCGTTATCGAAGGTGTGGGCGATATAGCTACAATCCAGCCACGTATGGATGCTGCGCTGGCAAGACGAGGTACTATAGAGGGAACCGCAAGTGTTGTTATGGGCGCGTAATCGGCAAAAGATCCAAGTGCATCCGTTATCGGAGGTGTGGGCGATATAGCTACAACCCAGCTGCCTATGGGTGCTGCGCTGGCAAGACAAGATACTATAGAGCGAACCGCAAGTGCTGTTATGGGCGCGTTATCCGCAAAAGATCCAGATGCATCCGTTATCGGAGGTGTGGGCGATATAGCTACAATCCAGTCACCTATGGATGCTGCGCTGGTAAGACAAGATACTATAGAGGGAACCGCAAGTGCTGTTATGGGCGCGTTATCCACAAAAGATCCAGGTGCATCCGTTATCGAAGGTGTGGGCGATATAGCTACAATCCAGCCACCTATGGATGCTGCGCTGGCAAGACGAGGTACTATAGAGGGAACCGCAAGTGCTGTTATGGGCGCGTAATCGGCAAAAGATCCAAGTGCATCCGTTATCGGAGGTGTGGGCGATATAGCTACAACCCAGCTGCCTATGGGTGCTGCGCTGGCAAGACAAGATACTATAGAGCGAACCGCAAGTGCTGTTATGGGCGCGTTATCCGCAAAAGATCCAGATGCATCCGTTATCGGAGGTGTGGGCGATATAGCTACAATCCAGTCACCTATGGATGCTGCGCTGGTAAGACAAGATACTATAGAGGGAACCGCAAGTGCTGTTATGGGCGCGTTATCCACAAAAGATCCAGGTGCATCCGTTATCGAAGGTGTGGGCGATATAGCTACAATCCAGCCACCTATGGATGCTGCGCTGGCAAGACGAGGTACTATAGAGGGAACCGCAAGTGCTGTTATGGGCGCGTAATCGGCAAAAGATCCAAGTGTATCCGTTATCGGAGGTGTGGGCGATATAGCTACAACCCAGCTGCCTATGGGTGCTGTGCTGGCAGGAAGAAGTACTACAAAAGGTACCGCAAGTGCTGTTATGGGCGGGTCATCCGGAAGTGGTCCACTTGTCGACGCGGATAACAATATAGTTATTGCCTTGCTCTGACAAAAGTAGCTGCCGATATCTTAAAAAAATATAGTTTTAAGGAGCTGTGTAACGAAATTCAGCCAAATTAGGAAATTACAAAATGCCGTTGAATTAAGAGAAAGATAAAAATAACCGCTTAAAACTTTAAAGGAAGGTTAAAATAACATAACGCAGGCAACAGATGCCACGGATCGGCAAAAGTGAAGAAGATTGAAACGGATCGAAATTAGGGTTTTTGAAAACTGAGCCTTACATTTTTTTAAAGTTGATCCCTGCTGGTTGCAACTTCAGAAATAATGCTCAGGAGACATATTTGTTGTCTTGGATCTCTGATTTTGTCATTTACCTGTAATTTCTTTGCTTACTTTAAGTTCCATAGCGATTGAGGGCGAGTAATTGGCAAAGTTAAAGAAAATGAACTGGACTACCGTGACACAGCTCCTTTAATACCGTTATTAAGTTAAGGTCTCTTTCGTTATGATATCAGTGTATGAGATGTAGTAGACTTTTTTGGTTAATTTTTCGAGAGCTTTTTTTTTGCAGTGTTTTGTAGTCATGTTTGTTTGCTGAATAAGTTTTGGTCGTTTTGTGTCAGACCAGTAAAATACATTTTTTATGCGGTGTTATGAAATGAAATCTTCTCGTTAGGGGAATTGTATAAGCAGCCTTGAGTATGAAAAGAGGCAATAAATTTGACGGCAGCTTGACTTTGTTGTCGAGTTTCTTGTTAGAAGTATACATAGGCAAGTGGAAATAGTAGTGGTTAAGGTTCCTAGGCGTTGCTGGATTGAGCCTCTATCATGGATCGCGATACGGTTGTTTCTTCAGTATCGCTCAGTATCATTCCGTTCTTTCGTGTTGGTACTTAGACCTTCTCATATTTCCGTTTTTAAGTTTTCACCGATAACTTAACACTCTGTAATGCAATTTATGCCATAACAAGTTATTACCACGGTTGGGTTCAAATATGTGTTATTTCTCCAAGTACTGGAAAGTACGGTTGTTCTATTTCCAAAACTACTAAAAATTTTTCCAGGATAGGTGAAAAAATTGGTCTCTTGAAAATTTAAGAAAGATAAGAAAAATTTCCTGTGAACAGACGGAATGCCAAGGTTGTGATGCTTCAATTCAAGGCGATGTCACTGAAAGAGCTGACAACTAGTTCTGAAAAGGTCAATACTCCCCTTGAGAAATCGTTTGAGTTGGGTTCGCTATTGGTAGTGATCATTCATATTTTCGGTTAAACGCCGATAAATTGCCCAAGGAGAAGAAAACGTTAAACCCCGTTTCGAGGTAAACTTCCCTGAAGACGGCTGACCATGAGATATAGGAAACATAGTTTGGACATCCTTATCTAGTTTAAGCACTAGTAAAGCTATTGGTCCTGACATGATTCCTAACAGGGTCCTTAACTAATTTGCACCCGAAATGGCCCGAGTTATCATGGATATTTACAATCGATCGTTAGTGGAAGGATATGTGCTTGAGCTACTTAAAAGCTCCATCGTAAACCCTTTACCTAAGTCTCCCCTCCTCAAGAAATTATGTAAATCCCATTTGAGATCGATCGCCCTGACATGTACTGAGAAGCAGGCTTATTACTAAAATAGCAGAAAACATTGGCCCCTGTCAGTACGGTAGGGAAGGTCATTCTACGGCTGATGTCCTAATCTACCACTTACAGTCTATTCATGAAGCTACAGGCACGGGGGAATGTGCTGCGAAGATATTTTTTGCCAACCTCTCCAAGGGGTTTGATCTCATTGATCATAACATCTTCTTGAAAGAACTATTAAGCTTTAATGTTGATCCCGCGCTGGTTAACTTGACAAAGGCATTATTGACCGATAGAAGGCAGGCTGTAAGAACCTGGAATTTTTTTTCTGATTTGAAATTCCTCAAATGTGGCATCCCCCAGGGGACAAAACTTGGTGTCATCCTGTTTACGGTAATGACTATCAACCTACTGAAGGATTGGAAATTGAGAATTTAATTTATTGATAACACCACAGCTCTCGAAATTTTGCCTAGGAACGGTTGCAGCCTATTTCTCTATTTGCTAACGACTTTCACAATTTTTCTAATGACCACAATATGAGTTTAAACCCTAAAAAGTGCAAAGAAATGTTAGTTAATTTTATGCATAATCATAACGTTGTATTGTCACCCATAATTCTTGGCAATGACGTTGTGGATCGCGAAACATAAACTCCTCGAAGTGTATATCGGTAACGATCTAAGGTAGAACTATCAGATCGATTATATTTTTAAGAAGGCCTCAAAGCGACTATTCTCATTGCAAATATCAAGGAAAGGAGGAGTACCTACAGTAAATCTACCTAACCACTATAAGACCTATTTTAGAATATGGTGCTCAGGTGTGGCAGGACATGGCCTGTCTTCCTTACATATCCATCTCTTACCTATGCGGACGCCCTTAGTTCGGCCCACACTACAAAGCCTCGCAATGTGGAGGATTCTGTTATCTATGAAATACAGATACACACAGCCGTTCCACAATATTAGCCACCCAAATCACTTTTTGCTACCTAGTAGCAGAGATCACACTCATGACTACAACCTCAGGACAAGGACGACCAGTAGTACCAAAGCATGTGACAACAGTAAAATGTGCTGTACGAAGCGTTGTGGCTCACTTTTTTTATTACCTTCAATCAATCTTACAGTGTGTAAATGCTAAAGTAGTAGTAATTATAATGTATAGCATTATTAAATAATGTATTAAATTTTTGAAGCTTGTATTTTTTTCCTGTAGTTCAGCATTTTTAACTGACTGCAATGGTGATTAAGAAACAATTTATTATTATTATTATTATTATTATTATTATTATTATTATTATTTATCTCCTTAATTTGGTTTGACTCAGAACTCAATCTGCCTTCGTAAAGTTTTGGTAAACTCAGTGTTCTCTTCGCCCTCGCCTTAGGATGTGAAGAGAACCGTTTCGTTAACTAAGACTATCAATTGAGTTCTGAAGCAAAACGAAGCCTATTTCCAGACTTTTCTGCAAGACATTTGCGGGAGATTTGACCAGGCAAAATTTTACCTTTATTTAGTCAAAACCCATGTTTCCTATAGCCCATGGACTGACATGATAAGTAAAACCTGAGGTAGGAATTCTTGACCACTGATGTAAAGGAAACTTCGGTGTGTTCGAAGGTGTTTTCAGTCTATTCACTCTATTTAACGCAAAAATATTTACAGCGACGCTCGAAATGCTGTTGTGTTTTCAGAATTGCTGTCAACAGCAAGTCCAATTTCGCGTTGGATTTGGCTCCAAGATGAACTCAGCACATTGACTATTTTCCAATTCCCCATAATACACTCTGTCTGCCCCCCAAATTTTGCATAACTTATTGTCTTAAAATGCTCTTGGGAAAATGCAATACTCCCAGGAGCATTTAAAAACAATGGTTTATGCAAAATTTGGGGGGCAAACGGAGTGTATTATAGGGAATTGGAAAATAGAGAATGGACAACACGCGATTTCTACTATTTGGTACATTTCACTTTCTCGTGATTGGTTGACCTGCTTTCGGTTCTTAATTATTTATGGCTGCAGTCACATCTACGACGTAACTAAAGTTTAACACCTAACTGTAGATAGTGCTTTCGGTCGGCATTGCGGTCACACCATGCAGTTAACAACAGTTAGTTCTTAAGTTAGCCTATGTAAATTTTTTGTTTGTTGTTTTTAATTTCGCCCTCGCTTCACGCTTGGTTTTTATTTTGCATATTTATATATGCTCATCTCGCACGTGCGAAAAGACGTAACCTGAGATCAGGCCCAATTTACGTAAACTTAAGACTAACCCACCAACCCTGTTTAGGTATAACTATAGTTAGTCTGTATTGTTTTGGATCACCGAGGCGTAATTTTTCTAATTATAGTTAGAGCGAACAGAGAAGCGGTCACATTACCGAAATAGCTAACTATAGTTATCCCCGTCTCAACTATAGTTAGTAGCCCAGATGTGACCGCAGCCATTAACTCATAGGGCATACTTCGGGTAGATAGGGTACTGTTATGGGTAATTCTTTTGTTCTTGTTGACGTATCCATGGAAATTTCCCCGCAAGGAAACTTTACTCTAAATTTTGACTTTTAGCGCTTTTCTGAATATCTCTAGAACAGCTCGATAGAATTCTTTATAAACCTCACGTAGCCTTCATAACAATATCTAAGACGTTCATGAAGACTGATTTACTTTAACACCTTGAAATTTCAAGACGAACCTAGACTACCAAACGGCCAAAGATCCGCATTACAACATTCACTGTTTTGACGTTATGCTAATTCTTCCAAATCAATGCCCACCATACATACCTCCGTGGCTAGTACATTTCAATGTGAATATTGTCAATGTTTTACATTCAAAATATGGAACAAAAATTCATACTAAAATGCACTAGCCATACAGGTGCGTATGATGGGCATTAATTTGAAATTCAATGAGCATAACGTCTGAACAGTGATTGTTGTAACGCGGACTTTTGGCCGGTTCGTAGGCTTCTCTTGAAAGTTCAATCTATTGCGGTGAATCAATCTTAATGAAAGTTTCAGACATTGTTATATACATCATGAAGATCATGTGATGAGTTTTAAAAAGAATTCTGTCAAGCCGTTTTAGAGATAATAGAGAAAAGCGCTGAAAGTCAAAATATAGAATAAAGTTGCACTTAGACAGGTGGTGAGAAACAGGTTAGTTTTCAGGATCGCAAGAAAGAAAATACGCCAAACTTCCCTAGCATCAAAAATGATATTAATCAGCCTTTTGACACTTCTTAAGATTAATGTGAGAGATTTAGAACTTTTTTTATTTAACATGTTATCACGGCTATTGAAACTATAAGTTTTGAAATATATTTTCGTTTTATTTGAATTCAAACAAACATAATTTTTTATTTCTCACGGAGGTTATTTGCTAAACACCACAATTAAAGTTCCTGGTGTCGGATTTTAAGTAGCGGGTCTAGATCGTGCAAAATTCGGATTTTATCGATTTCAAAGTTTTTTGTTTATTGTTGTCATAGTGATACCGATTTTACTAAAAATTATATTTCGACAAACTTCAATTCATAGTCAATCACTGGTGAGAGTTTTGTGGCGATCGGACAAGGATAATCATTTTTAAGGTGACTGAAAAACATCGGTATGGTCTCCCAAAAACTGTATCGAAATACCTTAAGATATGAAAAACAAAAACAACAACAATAAAGAAAAACGTCATTGTGGCTGTTACAAGGAGCCCTGTGCGTCAGAGGGTACTGGGATACTCACTGCTATTGCCATCAAATATCCTGAGTGATTGAATCGAAAAACACATCACGTCCTGCCCAAAATTAGGCTTTTCGTTCGAAATAGCATGATTAAATCATTCTATTTAAAAGCCCCCATTTCCTTCTTTCACAACGTTTGTTTCTACTGCACCACCGAAAAATAAACTTTGAATGAGTTGTTGTTAATTTACCCTAATGTTTTGAATTATTCAATTATTATGATTGGGTTGCGGTTTCGTGTTGCTGATTATTCATGAAGTCATTTCTTTCTTTTTTTGGTGGTTTCCTTATTATATGTGACTCTCTTTTTTACCGAAAAATTAAAAACACCACCAAACCGAAAAAACAAAATAAAAAACAATTGTGCAATTTTTTTTGCCAGCTGGCAGTGCGTGTAAGGCTATGTTCACAGTTGTACCGGATAGCTTTTGGACCAGCACGACCAGATAACGCTTCTGTTTACACATTAGAACGGTGATTTCGGCGCGATTGCTGTAAAGGAGCGAAGTTACGCCGCGCCGATCCTTAAAGTAGAGAGTCACTCATCAGACAGGTGTTCATAATATACAGGACAGCTTCAAAATATGCTTTGCATTGTTCGTTAGCACAAGCAACCTTCACAGTGTCTAGTATGTCCGCTATGCGAACATGGACTAAACCAGTGAAGCCATGACTCATGAGTTCCACCTCACCCACCTTCTTGCACACCTTCTGAGAACAGTAACAACCACTCACTTAATTACTTATTAAGAAACTTGTTTGATCTCTTTATAAATTTACTGGCATGAGTTGCAAAATATAAATCATTTCTTGTGCTTATTACTTTATTCATTAATTTTTGGCTCAGTAAATCGAAATTGCTAGATGATGGAAAACAAAATTATTTTCGACTACTGCGGTCTTTTATGAGCTTATAGAGATGACCTCAGGGGAAACAAAAATTACTTCGAGTTATCGAGGATTCGAGTTACCGAGGGTAAAATTACAGTAAATGTATGAAGCAAATCCAGGGGAAATCCATTTTGGTTCGAGTTAGCGAGGGTTTGAGTTATCGGGAGTCAACTATAGACGCATTAAATTCTGCAAGCGGAATACTGCAATGCTGATCGTACTACGTGAAAATTAACTCTGCAAGACATCAACACGACACCGAAAGAACTCAAAACAGAGCGGGATTGTAGCCGTAGACAGCTGTTTCGCCCTCTTTGGGGCTCGTCAGTATGGCGTAACATCCACAGAAAGTTCTGATGAAAAATATCCGCGCACTCTGATTGAAGCCCTAACCTAGAACTCTCAACACCCACAGAATCACGCCATGCCACGTGTGAAGATTAAATATTCAAGTACATGATTTTGAGCGTGCCACTACTGAGTTGAGTGTTATTTTACATATTCCGTTGAAGGATAAAAGATGAAATAATACTGCACAAAAAAATATTTTAAGGGAGCAATTGTCATGTGGCTAGCTGGTCCTTAATTAAACCTGCTCGCTGTCCATCTTGGATGAAACTTGTGCCAAGGTCAACAGTAGTAAAGACGTTTTATATCGTAAGGAGTGACCGATATGGTTGAAAATGTTTGGAGAAAGATAGATTGATCTCTTTTAGTGCTGTTAGTGATCACTAATTAAAAGTGAAAACTAGTTTCTATTAAACATTACAACATGACATTCGTGGGACGTGTTGATGGAATAGTGATAAATTCTGCTCACTACTCTGCAATCGTGATGGTTTTATTTGTTAAAGGGCGGGAACATGTGGTAACAGCGTCAAACTCTTCGTATTGCACCGATATTGCAGCATTTTTTGGTCCAAAACTCATCTAGCATGTACCAGAGGAGGCGGGGAATAAATAAGGCTTTGTCCTCGCATGAGTAGGTGCCTGTCAACTTTTGTACCGAGTATATATCAAGTGTACTGAGACTTACGTGTTGTTTTCATGGTATTTTCTGCAGGAGTGTATTTGAGATAACAATGAAAATGAAAAAGAAAAAAAATTACAACCAGCCATGCATTTACCTTCTTTTTCCGGGTGGGGAGTGAAAATATAGATCCTGTCAGACTGATTAAATATTGCCTTTAGGGGTTTATTTTTAAATATTTCTAAAATGTACGTCCGGCCAACCGAACCGTGCAATTATAAAAAGCACAGTATTCGAGTGCTATCATCGCAAAAACCGTTATTAATAATTAGTCAATATTTAAAAGTACATGTCGTCACGCCACGACGTGACGTCACGTCGCGCCATAAGTACACTCACCTCTGTTCTCGTACTAGATTTTTTTTTTGGAGTGGCATAAGACCATATGCGTAATTTGTTTATGAGGATAGCTTAAACCGAAAACGATTGGAACCCCTTTCAGAAATGCCACCTTTAGTTATTTATAACTAACCGCAAAAAAAAGAGAGAAAGAAAGAAAAACTATTGAAAACTTAAAACAATACGATAAATTAGGGTTTTCGATTGCGCACTCAATGTATTTGTCTTTTCAGTTTTCAAGCGATATTGTAGTAGAGATAAGTCTCAGGAAACCAACTAAGAAATCCGCATTCCGTTGCACTTCTGAGGTGACACGTACAAAAACTGTTAGTAACAGACAACATGACTTAGGCATTTTTGCGTATTCATTCAGCCTGTTGAAACTAGAAAAAAAATTTTCGAAAAGGTCATCTATGGTTTCTGAAGTACAATAATATCTTTGATTTTCCTGTAGCAATTTCGCTGATTATCAAATTTCCTTGTAGCACTCTCTTTTATGTGCGTCTCTGAAATCGACCCGAAGTTTTCGTTTACTCAGAGTATCAGCCTTAATTTTTTCAAATTTTTAAAAGATGGTCTGAATGGTTAAAAGGTCCCTCACCATTTTTTTTTATCATTTATATATTCTGTTTTGAATTTGGTGAAGAAAACTCAGCGGTGTGGGTGTCGATGACAATGGCTTAGGTCAGATCAGACTCATAGCTACGAGCTTCAATTTATAAAGGAATGATATTGGTATTACCATAACAGTTCAGACTACTAACTAATGATGATGATGATAGTAATATTTCGCGTTTGAGTAAAGATCTGTTTGTTCACATGTAGTGTTTAGATTAGGTAGTCCTGATCTTTTCATCCCAGGTGTTCGAGTCAATCTTTCAGCCTCATATTTAAGTTCTAAAAACCACACAAGACTGGCGACTACACACGAGATTTAATTATCCAAAAATGCGCGAGAACTGCAGGTTTTCAAGTGCCCTGAATGGCCGTTTCAAAGCCTTTGACGTTCGTGAGACTGCATGTTCCTAAAAGAAAACCCATATAACCCTCGTTGAAGTGAAAGATGGCTTTGCCATCACTTCCACGCCACACCACGTTGTCCTGGCCTATTATTTTCGGTAAATCGAAATAATAAATTATCAAATAAAATAAAATTGTAATTTAATTTAATGCATTTTCTTTGCATACAAGTCATTATAATCAGACATGAAGAGAGCAGTGGGGAAGGACCGATTAGGGAAGAAGAACTCTGCGAGCTAGCGGGTCCACCCAATTTGATAAAAACTTACAGTGTAAAAAGAAAAAAGAGAAAACCAAGACAGAAATTGTCGGAAAAAGTAACAAATATAAACCGCTTAATTATGATAAGGGACTACACTATGATTTTATGCCGAGGTGACATGTGTGCGATCCCTGCCGAATCAAGTAGAAGAGTATGTTTTCCTGCGGTTTAATGTCTTACAGAAGGAATAGATCAGGTTTAGCATTTCATCTTGGCCAAATACTGAAATCCGCGTTAAGTGGGATATAAGACCTGGAAAAATACTAAATGTTGGTGATGTAGTTCTGTAGCTATTACCCCCGAAACAAGAAACCCTGTTAAGTATATATTGTTCGAGTGACACATAATAAAATTAGTCATTTTTCCTGTGATTTCAATTTTCCACAATCTTTAATAAGGGATAAAAAATTTCTCTCTCCGTCTCTCTCTGTTTTTATGTCTAACATATTACTGCATTTTCCGCTCATCCCTACATCCGTTACTTCTTTGATTTATCAATCATTTTATTTTAAGCTCCTTACTCCCTCCAACTTCCTTCCTTCCTTCTTTCGCTAGTTCATCTGCCATTCTGTGTGTTTCCACATGACGATTTTTTGCAATCCCTACAGAAGTCATCTGACTGATGTCTAATAAATAGATAAATAAACAAGTATAAATGGATAAAATATCGCCAAATGCCAAAACTGATAATAATCTGTGGTCATTGTTTAAACTACCTTTCGGCGAAAAGGCTCGCGATCGTCCCTATGACCTCTGCCCTAGCCTGTTCCAGGCTCCGAGATGGTGGTGAAAAGTCGTTCAGTAATAAGAAATGCGAAAAACGCGCGGGCGCTGGGGAGAGACAGGGCGGCGGAGCCTGTGCGCATTTTTTTAACGGCCTGTTCCGGTATATCAGCTCCTGATATACCCTCTGATTGGTCAATTGTGACAGTTAACATCATCACCTAGTAGCGTGGTCATCAGTTTGTCATCACCAAGATGGCTAACGCGAATTGCGCGTGTGATCTTCTCGAATCCGCGTTGTCTTGTGTTTTAGACGAGTGTCTGCGACTTGGCTCGCGGTAAAGATGTTTTCGGTATTATACCCACCGGTTTCGGCAAAAGTTTAACTTTCAGCTATTCCCACGCTTGGCTAAAGCTGCTCTAACCCTAGAAAACTCTACGATAAGAGTCGTTTCGCCGCTAATACATATAATGCGAGACCAACTGGAACAACTGAAAAAGCTTGGATTTCCGGCCGCAGCTATTTGGCATCGGTGAAGAGGGAGAGGAGGACGAGAAGAAAGCGAGAGAAGGAAAGTGCGAAATTGTTTTCGGTAATCTGGAGTCCTGGTTGATTACAGACTGGCAATAACAAAACAGTCCAAAGACCGTTTAAGCCTATTCCACTATTACCAAGGGAGAAACTACGCGCTCCAGTCAAAAGACTCACACTATTTTCAGAGAAACACTATCAAGCTGGCGTTTACTAAGTCACAATGCAATTCTCCTTATTTGATGTAGCTTAAGTTTAAGCTGCACTTCATTCTTATAATTCTGGATCTGTAAATCACTATCCGTGATAATTTAACATTCTGCAAAGAAAACTAACGAGCTGGGCCCAGCGTGATACAAAATTGCAGAAAAATATTACATTAATTCACGTACTAAAGAAAATCACTTAGTTAGTCAGATCCAGAAGGCACTTTGGAGAAAATTAAAACCCTTATTGAGCCGCAATAAAAAGCTTTACGCTTCAAATTAGAGGTCAAAGAAAATGCTCTCTCATCAGAGGGCAAATCCTGCCGACCAGAAACAAACGCCACAGTAAATCGATATGTGTGCCATGACCTTTCAGTGTGAAACAAGCGGCTTAAGTCACATTTGTTCAGTGACAATGTAGAACCTTCCACAGCATAACCTACCCAACAGAGGAAAAAACTTACTGCCCCCTTTTATTGCTATAAACTAGAGCCAAAAAAACGGATGCTCTCACAGGATAACGAATTCGAAGACATAAATTTCCACACATCGCACAAGGAGTTCGAGTCGCGTGTAATTCTCATGCGAGAAACTTGAGAATGATTGTAACTAAGTGAAGTGTTAACAGTTTTGACAGCCGAATCCAGACGTGACAAAAATGGGCGGAAGAGGGTCGTTAAAGAAATGCTAACAGGCTCTCTCTCCCATTTTTCCCGCTGCCATGGCCCCCTTTCCCAAGTCGTGCCCGTCTTATTTTCGCTTTGCTCGTTTTAATACGTTCCCACTATACTATCTGAGAGACGTTCCCACTATACTATCTGAGATATCTGAGAGACATTCCCACTATACTATCTGAGAGCCTGGCACAGGCTACCTCTGCCCTCGCTAGTGAAACAGAATCATCATTTTATAGTACAATTTTATTAATAGTTTGTCACTGGCAAGTGCCCACATGGTACATTGAGTCAGTGACACAACGGTTCTCAATTTTACAGTTTTAAAGCTGTGTCACCGGCGAAATTCATCGAATTTCAAGCAGTGGGAACTGCTGCCAAATAGCTCCAAATTTTAAAAGAAGGACGGTATAACGCAGCAAATCCAAAAAAAAATCACGGATGGACAAACTTGAAGAATGTTAAAACTGACCGCAAATTGTGGGTTTTGAAAACTTGTTAGCCTAAAAGTTTTTTCAAAGTTTATTTTGCTTGTCGGTAACGTTTGATATAAAGCTTTGGAGACATTTGTTTGACATGAAGCCGTGATTTTGTTATTATTTGCCTGTAATTTCGTCGCCAATGTTAAGTTCCGTGGCGAATAAGGGTGCTTTTATTTCGATTGATATGCGTCAGCGACCATTCGGTAGCGAGCAATTTTCTTCTTGACTTAAACCTCAATCCCATTTGAACAAATAATTAAATGACTTTGCTATAATTAGAATTAAGATCTTGCGCTGCCTGTCTAGTACATCGACGGTGGCGGAAGTAGCTACGTTTAAAGAACATATTAAACAACCATGGATATAACATAACTTAACATTTTTCAGTGCAGTTCTCGCATGTGATTATCTAGCAGTGATCCACTTGCGCTCCCCTTATTTGACAAAGCATAAATAACAGACAATTAAATATTAAAGAGACGTAAATTGTAAGTAAAAAAATTGAAAGTGATTTTCCGGAGAGGACGTTCAAATTGAAACCTTGGGGCTTATTACATGAGCTCACTTCCCTAACCTAAGAAATATAAATATAAATATAGTGAATAAATATGCGGCGAAATCATACGGAAATATAATTAGGATAAAAAGCAAGCAAAACAAAACAGACAAAACAGCAGCAAAAAACAAGTATTATTTACAAGTGGTGAATCAGCGAAGAAGAGACGTGGTAGCAGCACCTTGTATATTGTTACTTAATGTACTGAACATTTTAGGTCTCTGAAGTGTTATGCGAAAAAGTCTTATATTTGTTTGTGCAGGAAATAAGTTGAAAGTATTTGAATTTCTGGTATTATAGGAATGAACGTGATTGGTCATGAAAAACATTTCTTTGAATACATTAGGAAGCAGGCTTTTTTTTTTTTATAAGAATACATAAACTTTCAGAGGCGGCGGAGCGTTTTGAAACGTGGGGGAGGGGGGGGGGGGGGGCTGATCTTCCACTCAGCCATACGCATTCCTCTAATCAAGTTTTTCAAAATACACTTTGCGTTGTTCGTTAGCACAAGCAACCTTCACAGTGTCTAGTATGTCCGTTTTCCAACCTGAAAAAAGTAAACTTCAGAGAATTTCAGTATTTGCAAACTTTTGAATATATGATCAGTGTGAGCATCAAATGGCTTCTCGGAAACAATTCAAATAATTTTTTTTCTGAAGTATGACTACGATTCAAGTTAGTGGGATGAGTCATACTGAAGCACAATACACAAGATAAGGATAAACTAAGCTGTAATAAAGGGTACGTAAAGAAGACGCGAAAGCAAAAGCTTGATTTATATATTACTCCAACTGATTTAACGTTTTATATGATGGCAGGAAGACATATTTGTTTGACACAAAGATGTGATTTTGTCTTTCAAAAGTAATTTCCCAAGTTCCATCATGAATAAGGATTTATAACAGGTGTTATAAACAAAATGAACTAATCGGCCGTGACACCAGGCTCCTTAAGCGAAACCCTTATAATAAGTACGGATTTATTTTTACCTCTGATTTTCCTTTCACAAAACCACAATTCATGAGTCATTCCGAAGAGAGGAATGATATTGTAGGTGTAAGGTGTTTTTTTCTCGAGATTAGGGTTTTCTAAAGGAAAATGTGGCAGCATAATCAGAGTGCGTCTTCGTGGTTTTCATTGTGACTGCCCTCTTGTTTATAATAATAAAAATAATAATGGAAACTTGATTTATTTGTGTTTTTGAATGTACAATTGTCAATCTCGCTACGTATAGCCAATTTACAAATGCTGCTTGAGAATGAGTCATTAAAAAAAAGAACAAAAGAGAACAAAAGAAAATAAAATCAAAATTGCATTTAAGTCTGTGCTATCCCAATTCCTATTGATAATAATAACAATAACAATTACTTGAACACTAGAAATGTTCCTTTAGTTGTACCTTTTTTGAAGGTTCACAGTTACGTGCCTTACTCCATGCTAACGTTAGAATTTACTTCGTGTTACACGGCTGTAAGTGCTCCTTGTAATATTATATACAATTCTGCGTTGTGTTCTATTGAAATCCCTTTAGAACCGATATCTGCTTTAAACCTTACAAGTGGCTACTCAGTTTATCTGAAAAGTGAATGTAATGACATCCTTAAGAAAAACGTCAGTGAAAGTTCGTTATTTTTTCCGTTATTTTATTATAAAAAGCATGATCCAAACCAAAATTGGTATTCAAACTCCGGACAGCAAGAATGAGGTGTGTTGTTCGAGGAATCGTCATTCTTCTAGTTCTTTCTGTTGTAAGGGCAGAAACGACGCCTGAAGAGAATGTTGCCTCGGATGAAAATCTTATAAAACAGGTCAACAATGCTGAAGACGTTATTGAAAATCCTGCAACAGATGGCAAGGAAGACAATGCATTTTCTATTGACGAGGACGAAGGTAGGAGGTTATACCTTTCTGGTAAAATTTGACCACGTCTTTGTTTTGTTTTTTCTTACGCCTTGTGCGATTGTTTGTTAACTCAGTCTCGCGCTCTTTACAGTCTTTTAGCAGATCTTTGAAAACGTATGAGCAAGAAATAGTAATTCACCTTTAATTATTCTTTAAATCGACTTTGTTTCGTGTCATCTGGGCTCGTTAAATGTAAAGAGATTTCTCTCGATCTTTAACTTTGACTGATTATTTTGTTACATACGAGCTAAAAGAGCCATTTAGTGATGGAGTAAATTGTTATTGTTGTTGTTGCTGCTGTTTTTGTTTGTTTCTTTTTTCACATTAAAGTCTCCTTTGGCAAGAGCAAATTCTGTTTTTGCTAACTCAAGAAAAATCACGTAGATCCAGTCTTACTATGTTACCCACAAATTATGAAGACAAATATTTATTTAGTTACTTGGCGATGTATACCGCGGCCTTTTCCGTATTTAACTCACTGACACATTGCGTTCTTTTTCCTTTATTGCCAGATGCAACTTTATGTCAGGCCTTGGTATCTAAAATAGAGGCTTAGCAAGATATTTTATTCATATCGGTTACGTAAGAAGTTTTAACTATATCAAACCAAAAGCTAAAAAAAGTCAGTAAAAAACAAATAAGGTGGAAAAAAATATTATGAAAGAAAAAAATGTAACCTGTAACAGCACATTTATCAGTAAACGTAAAAATAATTAACTTTCCATTAATGCTCAGTTCTTTCAGGCATTTACCTTCATTAATTAATTTATTTATAATAATTGTCTATGATGATTATTTCTTTTTTCTTCACTATTCAGAAACGAACGATGAAGAGAGGGAATCACAACAAGATCCTGAAGACGAAGAAGCTGAGACTCCGGAGGTTAACGCTGACACGCTGATAGGTATGTCAAATGCCTTCTTTTTTTTAGCTTGGGAATCGGCCTTCTAACATTAATAATAATGATGGAAAGTTGAAAAAGTAGCCAGACCATTTTTAAAAAATAAAACATGTCTCATTCAAGTGATGGCAAGTGATTTTAGATTTCTTTGCAACAATACATAGTTTGTGTTATTTTGTCAAAACCTTGTTCAAATTTCGTAACTAATCATTCTAAAAATATATAGGAAATTTCAACATTAATGATGCAAACTTGTATATTTTGTCAAATTTTGATTTTGCACTTTATCAAATTTCGTAACTTATCATTCTATTTTTCACAGGAAATTTAAACTTCGGATTAGCTCTCGTTATTACAACTTTGCAATTATTGTGTCTGTTATTTGAAATGACGTTAAGTAAAAATTGAAGATCGTCATTTGAAAATTTAAAGGATTCAAGAAGAAAAAATTATCTACTGGTTGATTAGCTTGTTTTTTTTTCTGTAATTATTTTTATTTTACAACTACCGACTAGTTAACAATCATTATAATTATTAAGTTATATCATTCGCTTTTACATTGCGATGTCGTTCGAAATTGGGCCGAAAAACTGAAGAATGCCTCATTGCTTGCTTCAATATAACAGGCCACTTAATCAAAGGTTACTCAAAATATAGTGGTTTCAAAGTGTTAGTATAAAGTGATTGTTAAGAAGGTTAGTGAATTTCTTTGTAATGTTTCATGTAAAGGTCAGTACTTAAAAGAAGCTCTGCTTTTACGCTTGGCCTAATTTGAATTTTAATAAGTTTCCTCTTTATTTAATCAAACAATAAAGACGAGGAAGCACAACAAGATCCTGTGGAGGCTGAAGAAGAAGACTCTGAAGATGAAGATGCACCGGAAGAAGATGAAGAAGAAGTGGCTGAGGAGGAAAACGCTGACCTTGCTGTGGAAAACAACCCACTAACAGGTACTTTCTATTTTAAGTCAGTTCTCGATCCGTCTGGTAAATTAATTGCAGTTTTAAAATAAATTGAAAACACGCACTGCAGGACTTTTTTGAAAGTCTACTATTCCAGCTAATTCTTTTGGTTTTATCTTTAAGATAGCTCGCACTAGTTTCCTCTTGTAGGGAGTCCATCGCGCGCGCATCCCACTCCACCTTGTACGCACGAGATAAACAAAACAAATATGGCGTCGCGCAGCTACTTTGAAATAAGTTTATTCTTGCGTAAGGTTACTTTTGGCTTGTTTTAAATTCGCGTTTATCCTTATTTAACTGTTATTTCCAAGAAAACAATAATTCTTACGCTTAATTCGTAAGTTTCAAATAGATGTGCACTACGATTGATCGTGACGGGAATTAGAAGGGCAATAACTCTCTAAACACTAGCACAACTACAAAAACAGTGAACTAGAATGCAACCACAGTTAACCGCAATAAATCTCCCTGGCTACATTTAGTCGTCTAGATCATGTTTACCCCAAAGCTACTGCGTAGCGTCCTCACAATTTCTAGAGACGAAGAAAACTGCCTTGCTTCGTCTATACCACATCACTTTGTCTCCGATGATGAAAAGTGAGTCCAGAAGGCGATGTTTCAAGTCACTCTGAAACTGTAACCCAAATCGTTCTATTCTCGCAAGTGTACACGAAATAGTTGGCGTTAGTCAAGACAGGGCAGATTTTACAATCACGAAAACTCGCTTGGGAATTTGTGAGATCTCAAAGCATTTTACAAGAAAACAAGTCGGTTGACCCCCATTTATACTTTGTTAGAGTTGAAAGGAAACGTCATAGAAAAAAAGAAATATGTATATATATATATACGGAAGGAAATTTCCATTGCGTATAACAAATCTAATTTCCAAATTTTCAAAAAATGGAATTCGCTTTAAATCATTATGCATTTTTCGTTTGTAATGCCAAAAGCTATCGTCCAAAATAAAAGGGATGAGTCACCGGTTTAATTTTCTAGGTATCAGTGCTTAAGATACGTTGCCATGGTAACTACTAATGACCAAATAACAGTTGTTTTAAGTCAAGCACACATTATATTCTAACTCTACAAAAGTGCTGCTATGGCTTGGGCTTGTTTTTTTGCTCTATCCTTCTAAGGTTAAAACCGTCAACAATAAGACGAAAACCGCTGATACGAGCAATCTGACTTTAATGCAAGAACCATTGATAGGGGTCTAAACATTAAAGAGGTTCTACTGTATAATTCATCATAATGAAATTTAAGTTTCCTGTCTCACTCAAAAGTCAGTATTGAACGGGAGCTGCCCTTTAATATTTTCCCTTTTTGTTCAAATATCTAGAAACAAACGAAAAAAGTGACCTAGTTTTTTCAACTAGCTATATGTTTATCATGTATCATAATTTCCTTACATGCTATAAATAAAAGGACTAACAAATTAGAAATCGAAACCTAATCTCTTATTGTCTGTCCATCAGACGGTGAAGACAGTGAAAATGAAGAAACTGAGGAGGACAACAACCAACTGACAGGTATTTAAAAAGTTCTTAGTGGAATTCAAATTATTAATTGAATCATATATATTAAATTGTACTTCCCTAATTTTCTGATAAGTAAAAGAATCGACAAATCATAAATCTGAATAAGGGACTCTTTACATAAGCCCGATTGAACGGGCTGGCCCGGTTAGTACGGTAACCAGGATGAATTTCGCCTTGGGTTCATATGAGAAATTTCACCCCGTTTCCGATTTGAAAAGAGGCCAAAGTTCCTGTGGACGACTGAGTTCTGGCGCTCAATTTGAGAAACAAAGCAAACATGGCGAAACACAAAAATTATAACTTTTGCGCCATCATAGCTTCAGTAACTCTTAAAGCTGTATCACTGCAGTTAAATGGGATGCTTATGATGTGGAAAATATAGCAGGCAATGCAAGACGATGCCACCCGGGCCGGGCTAAAGTGTTCATATGGCAAAATTTTCAGCACGCTTACCAAGATCCCAGTTGGAAAGACCGAGATCTCGGGAACCGAGCCAGTCCGCCCTCTCATATGTTACATTTTGAAAAGTTTCTACCCTTACTAAAAGGGTACAAGAGAAGTTTAATATTATGGGATAGATATGCAAATGGCTGCTGATCTGAGGGCCATTGACATCATCTAACATGGCGGATTTTTAAGGTTTTTGCACTATATTTTTTCGGTTTGTTTAGTGAAGAACAGTAGCCATCGAAGTTGACAAGAAGTAGATAATAGAACACAAAAATAAATAATAGGTATACTTCTTCCCATTTAAGTTACAAGCCATAATTCTTTAGCTAAAATATGCACTTAAACCACACCTCACTTGGCATTAAATATATCTTATATCAAATGAGCCGATTTTCACCAAATTAACAGTAAATGTGTCTCATATATAAACGAACCGCTACTGAAATGGACAAGTGCCCAGATAAAATCCTCTTGATACATGAAAAAAAAAAAAAAAAAAAAAAAACGAGTAGGGGATGGATACTCTTTGTAAGTCCCAGCGTTAATTTATAACGAATCTTTTTAGAACCAGAGGGTGAGAGCAATGGCGAGGATGAAACTACAGATGAAGAGGCTGAAGACGAAAAGGTTCAAGAAGGTGATGGCGATGAAGATAATGATGAAGCCGAAGATGAAACCGCGGATTTTGACGAAGTGGATGAAGTATCTGATGATTTAGAAGCTGAGGATGAAAGTTCGAACGATGAAAAATCCAATGCTGATAACAAAGACGATGAAGATGAAGAGTCTGAAGACGAAGAAGAAAGAAAAGTCGACGAAGCTGAAGACGAAAACACTGAGTTCGAAGAACCCGACGATGTAGAAGCTCAAGCTGAAGAAGTTAAAGAAGAAGATATCAAGAATGAGGGAGGCCAGGATGAAGAAACGAATGATCAAGAAAACATAGCCTCTGAAGAGGAACGAGCCATTGAAGCTTCTGATGAACGCAGTCTTATTACAGGTAAGAGTAGACTCAGTTCATGCTGTGTATAAAGCATATATTTTTCAGCGAGTGGTTTGAACCTAGGAGTCATGTCATGCGAAGGTGGAACATCAACGTGCGGTTGAGGGTTGTCTTGAATAGGACTGTTATTGAAAATAACTGACTTTTTGACAACCTGTGCGGTAGTCTTCTTCACTCTGGCTCTGACGATGACCACTACACAGGTCGTCGAAACGTCAGTCACGGCTCAAAAAAAGTCTTAGCATTTAGTACTACACCTCCCGGTGACTTATTCCAGTGACCTATGGTATATATTCCAGTGCCTTACGGCATATATTTTTTAGGTAATTTTTGTGCTCTAAGTCCAAGGTCTTTATCGATGGTTTCACGGGTGGGGTTGGGGGGGGGGGGGGGGGGAGTTGAGTGGTAGTTATAGTTTAATTGTTTGGTGTTTCCATTATATTCTAGAATCGCCGAAAGGCGACTTTAACTAGGCTGCCATAAAACTGTACAGCCGCCTCCTCCCCTCCGAAAAAAAATCCCACTTCTCCGATTTTTTCTGAGGGAGGGGAGGCTGTACACAGGTTACCGCCGACCACTGCGTGACATAGAATCGCACGTAAGAGTGAAACATAAACTCATTTGAACATTGTACCCTTTGCAAGACTTTCGTAATTATGTAATGTTATCGCTTAGGTTAAGCGAGAGATCGAGACGCGAGAGAGCCTGGGAAATCTGTGACCGTAAATCTTTTAAAGCAAATCTGTAGACGACAATATCGAGAGCCGGTGATTATCTGTCAGAAACCCGTTCACGACAACCTATAGTATGTCTGCGTTTTAACATGGTCTCTTTTTGGGGTCAAAAAAAACCTTGGGCCACGCCCAGATCGGTCTCCTTTAGGGGTTTATTTCAAAATTTCCGACGAGCATCCCTACCCCATTCATATCCGGAACCCCACCCCTGGGGAGAAGCACAACCCTCGATCACGCAAAAAAAAATTAATGATACATATACAAACAAAAGCAAAAAGTCTGGGCCAAATTGAAAACAAAGTGTAAGCTCTAGGATGCTAGCTAAGTCAACAAACTTTGTACTCTATTTCTCTCAAGTTGGTATTTGAAGCTCCCGGTGGAGCTTTGCGTTCTCAAATCTTCGCCATTTATTTGCCCTTCCGCCAATGAGGCTATGAGATGAACTTGATTATTCCGGATATCACAATCATCCAATAATTGTTTATAATCAACAGAAAGTATAAGAGTGAAAAAGAGACATCTTCATACCTTAAAACGCTACTAAAACCTTCATGAGTCACAAAATGCATATGCATAAAATTATTTTAACCTTTCCTAGAATCCAGTGAAAACAACGATGAGGATTTTCTTGAAGAAAATGCCCCGGCGGTCACGGGCTGTGGATATTACAATCGATACACACACAAGTGCTGCTACGGAAGCGTCATCTTTAAGAGTGCCAAATGCGCTCGTCTAAAATGCGGCAGCTGGTACTATAACCCAGTGACCCACAAATGTTGTTTCGGAAACGTCATCTACAAGAGTGCCAGCTGCGTTCGTTTGACATGCGGCAGTTGGTACTATAGCCCACTGACCCACAAGTGCTGTTTTGGAAGTCTCATCTACAAGAATGCCAAATGCATTCGTTTGAGTTGCGGCAGTTGGTACTATAACCCACTGAATCAAAAATGCTGTTTTGGAAGTGTTAGCTACAAGAGTTCCAAATGCATTCGTCTGAGCTGCGGTAGTTGGTTCTATAGTCCGAAGACTCAAAAATGCTGTTACGGAGCTGTCATCGACAGGAGCGCCAAATGCATTCAGCCTAAATGTGGACATTTGTACTACAGCCCACTGACCAAAAAATGCTGTTACGGAACTGTCATCGACAAAAGTGCCAGTTGCGTTCAGCCTAAATGTGGCGACTTCTATTACAACCCGCTGAAACAAAAATGCTGTTATGGAAGCGTCATCTTCAAGAGTGCCAAATGCTTCCGTCTGAGATGCGGCAGTTGGTACTATAAACCACTGACCCAAAAATGCTGTTACGGATCCGTCGTCCCCAAAGGAGCCAAATGCGTTCGTCTAAGATGCGGTAGCTGGTACTACAACCCACTTTCCCAAAAATGCTGTTACGGAGCTGTCACCTTCAAGAGTGCCAAATGCGTCCGTCGGACATGCGGCAGTTGGTACTACAATCCAGTGTCTCAAAAATGCTGTTACGGAGCTGTCATCGACAAGAGTTCCAAATGCGTTCTGCCGAAATGTGGCCGTGTGTACTACAACCCACTGACCCACAAATGCTGTTACGGAGCTGCTGTCCTTAAAAGTGCCAAATGCATTCTACCTTCATGTGGCCATTATTACTACAACCCACTGACTCAGAAATGCTGTTACGGAAAAGTCATCCAGAAGAGTGCCAAATGCGCTCGTCTAAGTTGCGGCAGCTGGCACTATAATCCGCAAACACACCAATGCTGTCACGGAACTGTCACCTACAAGAAAACCAAGTGTGTTCGTCTCAAATGCGGCAGTTGGTACTATAATCCACAAACTCACAAATGCTGTCATGGAAGTGTCATCTACAAGAAAACCAAGTGCGTTCGTCAGCAATGTGGCAGCTGGTACTATAATCCACTGACCGACAAATGCTGTTTCGGTAGTGTCTTCTACAAGGGTGCAAAATGCGTTCGTCTGAGATGCGGTAGTTGGTACTACAACCCACTGACCCACAAATGCTGTCATGGAAGTGTTATCTACAAGAGTGCCAAATGCGTTCGTCAGCAATGTGGCCGCTACTACTACAGCCAATTGACACACAAATGCTGTCATGGAAATGTCGTCTATAAGAGTACCAAATGTATTAGTCTGAAATGTGGCCATTCTTACTACACCCCACTGACCCACAAATGCTGTCATGGAAGAGTCATCTACAAGAGTGCCAAATGCATTAGTCTGAAATGTGGCCGCTACTACTACAGCCCACTGAGGCAGAAATGCTGTTATGGAAAAGTCATCCTTAAGAGTGCCAAATGCATTAGTCTGAAATGTGGCCGCTACTACTACAGCCCACTGAGGCAGAAATGCTGTTATGGAAAAGTCATCCTTAAGAGTGCCAAATGCATTAGTCTGAAATGTGGCCGCTACTACTACAGCCCACTGAGCCAGAAATGCTGTCATGGAAAAGTCATCTACAAGAGTGCCAAATGCATTAGTCTGAAATGTGGCCGCTACTACTACAGCCCACTGAGGCAGAAATGCTGTTATGGAAAAGTCATCCTTAAGAGTGCCAAATGCATTAGTCTGAAATGTGGCCGCTACTACTACAGCCCACTGAGGCAGAAATGCTGTTATGGAAAAGTCATCCTTAAGAGTGCCAAATGCATTAGTCTGAAATGTGGCCGCTACTACTACAGCCCACTGAGGCAGAAATGCTGTTATGGAAAAGTCATCCTTAAGAGTGCCAAATGCATTAGTCTGAAATGTGGCCGCTACTACTACAGCCCACTGAGGCAGAAATGCTGTTATGGAAAAGTCATCCTTAAGAGTGCCAAATGCATTAGTCTGAAATGTGGCCGCTACTACTACAGCCCACTGAGGCAGAAATGCTGTTATGGAAACGTCATCCTTAAGAGTGCCAAATGCATTAGTCTGAAATGTGGCCGCTACTACTACAGCCCACTGAGGCAGAAATGCTGTTATGGAAAAGTCATCCTCAAGAGTGCCAAATGCCTTCGTCTGAAATGTGGTTATTCGTACTACAGCCCACTGACGCAGAAGTGTTGCCACTACCCTACACGTGTTGTTTCCAAGTCTGCCTCATGTAGCTACGGTCGCTGACAGAGAAATATGGCCGAAAGAAAGTGCTTTAAGGCAACACATGGAGAAGGAACTTGCATCAAGTTTATCAGTTAAGCTTTTTTATTAGACTCATAAATTTATGAAGAAATATCGTAAGGTCGCTTTTCTTTAACTTAAAAGTGTGGAAAAATACAAATTGAGGCACAACAGAAACTAACAAGGAGGTGAAATGTCTAATTCGCGTTTAAGATTTTAAGTAGTGCTAAGTTCTGTATTTAAAGAGAATACTATGGTTGTTGTTGAACGGATCGGTGATTTCACGATTTCTCTTCTTTTTTTCCAATATTCGACAGCACCAGTTTATAACTACAAAGAAAGCTACACCTGTTTGTCCTGACTCGTCCCTAGTCGTCTCTTATTATTTGGAAGCGGTCAACGAACAGTCGCGGGAGATTGTTACCGTATCTTAGGGAAATGGCAGATGGGAAGGAGAGAGGGTAAGGACCCTTCCCTTCTTCCTTCTTCCCATCTCCTCCGCACGCAAGTTTCACGCGCTTTTCTCGTTAAACCAACGAGGGGACGAGTTAGCTGTTCCGGCCTCACCTTGTGGGCTTCTGGTCTTGATTGAAAGCATAATCCTCAAGAAAAAAGGAATTATAATGTTTAGCATATAATGTTGCGCTGTTAAAAAATAAAAAGATAATATTATGACTTTGTTGTTTTGATTTTCTAGAGAATGGGTAACAATGGGTAATAACTATTAGAAAGGCAGAGGCGTGAGCTATCGTACGCGCATTAATTTAAATGATATTTTTAAGGGGTACTTGCTGTTGATGTTTCGGGATGTCTATGTTTCCCACATATTTGTCTATCTGCGGCCGATGATCTATTTAGCTTAGCTCTGAACAACCTGTCACCGTATCTACACCCAAACCTTTTTTTAATAAATATTATAATTTCATTGTCCATGGATTTTTAGAAAACATACACGAGATGAAACGTGGGATAAACCGCTTTTATTTTTTTACGTGTATTATAGATATCCATACACAAAATTAGACGCAGATCCATAGTAAAAAGCTTTTTTTTTTCTTGACTCCTGCTCAAAAGATATAACGACTAGAGATCAGGGATCCTTTAAGTTCAATTTAATGCAGAAGTTAAAAAAATGATATGAGATATTTCAAGACAACGACAAATTTTATAAAACAACACTTTTTTCAACATTTTTTATTTTTGACATAAAGTTATGCCAGATGAGTTCTGCAGTAGGTGTACCCCCTCCTCTCTACTTTGACCGTTTTTGGATTGTTCTATGTCACCGTACAGCATATGAACAGTGACAAACAGTAATCTTAATCCTTACGCACCAGGAAATGCAGCACTCTTTGTCTAGAAAAAATTCCCATCAAGTTAGAATGGCTCCGTCAATTCCAAGCCCGCTCATACCCCCGGGGCATTTGAGCGGCACTTGTCTTTCTTTTTTTTGTGGGGCTTCTGGAAAAGTGCGAAAGCCCGACTCTGGCCCGAAACCTCGTTCACATTCACTGTTCTTCATAATACGCCATGCAGAACTAAAATTTCAGAATGCAAATAGAACGGCGAACACTACACGCTACAACCAGTTGCAAGTACTTGAGACACTATACCGTATTTTGGCTTAAATGGCCTGTCCATGATCTTGTGCTTGTGACACCCCCCCCCCCCCCTCCACTCCTCATCAAAGTTGCTAGCACTACAAAACCATGCTAAAAACTTGGAGGAACAACTTTGAATGGGAGGGAGGAGGGAGGTGAGTATTATATCTCACGGACCTGCGACTAGCAGCGATTTGAAGCATGAAAGGTTGTTTTTTCGTGAGAGTGTCTCAACATTTTTGCGACTGGTTGTCTGAGGCCTTCATACCTCTATAGCCGTGGTACCCGATTATAAATAAAACAGGGTAAAACGTAGTGCACTTTTTGCACCCAAGGAGGTGGTTATAAAAAACAGAATTTCATTTTCCTAGGTTTGCGTGTTGTAAAATGGCGAGACAAAAACGGCAGTTTTTGCCACTTTTGTTTATGTGGTTGGGCTCTAAAGGAAGCGAGTAGCAAAAGATGCCACACCATCTTTAGTAAGCTGCAACGAAAGGGTCTTTTGGTCGTAACATGCTACAAAGATGCGAAAAATAATATATTTTCTTCGAACTCGGGTAAAAGACGTTTACTTATGAAAGGAAAGTGACCTAAGATGCCCAGCTAGATCAAGGAGATAACTTTTTATTGTTGTTTCGAGTAAGTACATGGAAATGGTTCCTCTTTTATCGCCTGCCATTAACAGGAAAGAAAAGTTACGCTAAAAAGCAGCTGTTGTTGGCTTTACTTTTCTTAACACAAGTTTGGATTTTATTTTATGTTTACTTTTTGGTTGTCTTACAACTTTGTTTTGATTTGGAAGCCCGAGTGCATGTGGCTAGTGATCAGATAACATGAAAATTCACGCGCGTATTTCAGTAACATAGTCACGAGAGCTCGCATATAACGTGGCTTTGCATTCTGTACTTGTTATCGAAATGTATTTCTTTACAAAAAAGAAGTCACTGTCCCCTAGACTACGAGTAGTCCCTCATTTTTCCCCAGGGATAGTAGAGCGAGCGAAACGCGAGCGCGCGTGAAAATCACCCCACGCGAGAAAAGGCGTCGCCGCGTGTCGCCTTTTCTAGCGTGGGGTGATTTTCACGCGCGCTCGCGTTTCGCTCGCTCTACTGTCCCTGAGGAAAAATGGGGGACTACTCGTAGTCTATTGTCTCGGCCAAGAATAGTAATTTTCCAGCATAGTAACGTGAGGAATTTACGTGCGTCAACGGTCACACGGTCTGCCATCATATGAGAAAAATATAATCATATATCATATTTCTTACTGTTGCAGAATGGTAGACCATGATTAATGGTAGACCGTCAGAAAATAAAAACTCACAAAGCACACAACGTTTTCTGCTCTCTAGCTCTAACGGACTTTAATAACCATCTTATTTTCAATATAGTAGATGAAAAAAAAACTGAACGGCTTTACTTTGACAGCTCGATACAGCGGTTTTTCAAAATAAGTCACGCGGTATACCGATTACATAACGCCACTGTATATCAAATGTCATTGCGTTACACATACAGGGGTGAAAATGAAGGTTTGGCAGCTTTATTCACATAATAAGAAAAGGAAAACTATGCTGCGATTACGCATTTATACTTCTCAGAGTGTAATCACAACACCGGAACTTTAAGCCATGTCACGGTAGATAATAGCACATGCGTTACAACAAAATTGAGGCCAAATTTAAAAGTCACTACATTCTAAAGCGCTTTTTTATGCAGTTTGCTATCAATGACAATGATGTGTCAGCCAGGAAAAGCAAGAGAAAGTGCCATTCTATTTGTTTATCTTGCTGTAGTCTTCGTTTTGGGAAGTTGAGACGTGGAAATTGCTTTTTGAAGTAAAACTTAACTGAGACAACCAGTTACAAAAGTACTTGAGGCCTGTCCATGATCTTGTGCTTCTGACCCCCCCTCCACCCCTTATCAAAGTTGCTAGCAATACAAGACCATGCTTAAAACTTGGAGGAACAACTTTGAATGGGAGGGAGGAGGGAGGTCAGGATTATATCTCACGGACCTGTGACCAGCAGCGATTTGAAGCATGAAAGGTTTTATTTTCGTGAAAGTGTCTCAACATTTTTGGAAGTGGTTGTAGCTCACACGCGCTAGCTCGAATTCATTTAGAATTCTTTGGACCATTTTATAGAGTGATTTTACTTAACCCGTGTAACCGATACTAAAAAGTAATGCCAAATAGGTAATAATAATAATAATCATCATCATCATCATTATTATTATTATTATCATTATTATTATTATTATTATTATTATTATTATCATTATTTAATAACTTATATATCCCTTATAGACATATACTGATCAATAGCCGCTTTACAAAGTAAAAATATATATACTAAAAACATTAAATAAAGAACAAATTTTAAAATGCAGACCTGAACAAAACGAAAGTCTAACTTAAGCCGCGGTTTAAAGAATCTTTGGACCTCCAAATCTCTTCCTTAGTGGTTTGTTTTAAGAAGATAAATGCTTTCCTAGTCTGGTGCTTTTATAAAACCACAACAAATGATGTTCAGATAAAATCATTGGGCAGTTCTAAAAAGAATAGAGAAAATTATCCGAGAGAGTGCTTTTGATAAAAAGATAAAGAATTCCGGGTTAAAATTTAACCCTGGGTTAGCGCTAACCGGCGTCGGTCGAACAACTGGCCCTGGTGTTATGTAAATGAAAGAACGCACAATATACATGCCTTGGTGATACCCCGGGGGGGGGGGTACTCCCATACATTACCTATACGGGTATGTGCCGCCCAACGGGGTCGTGATTTTGAAGCTCCTGATTTAGAACGGGGTATCAATTTCAGAGGCGTTTTCTAGAACGGGGTATAAAAAATTGTGGATCACGGCTATATTTTCTGCTTAAAATTGTTGCTGATTATGAAGAAGCATTTATTTGATGTATAAGTCGAACAAATAAAGAGATATCTTTTTTTTTAAAAAAAGGGGCTATTTCAATTTACAAACTTTCTAGAACGGAGTATAAAAATTGGCCCATTTCTAGAACGGGGTATCAGTTTTAGGGCGAATTCTAGAACGGGATCTAAAAAATTGGCCCATTTCTAGAACGGGGTATCAATTTTAGAGGAAATCTTTTTTAGAACGGGGTGCCAATTTGGAGTTCCGGGCGGCACATACCCACCCAAAAAATACCCAAGTACCCCCCCCCCCCCCGGGGGTGATACAGTCTGTACGTGTAGACATGGACAAGGAAGACAATGGAAATACATGGTACACTGTAATAGTGTTTATTTATTTAGTTTACTACCCATTTCACGGTATAAGTAAAATCACTCTAATAGGGTCATGAACTGAGTTCGAGGGAGTATAAAGGTCTACACTGATCCTTTTCATTAACAATTAATGAATGAGGTTGAGTATCTTATGAAGAATTATGGAGATCGAGGAGGGTGTTATCCGTCGAGGTCGTAGGCACATAGCAGTATTACACTACGACTTCCATCAAGGTGTTCCACGAAACAGTGAAAGTTTTGTTGTGGAGACTACACAGTGAAGAAATCAAAGAGAAATGTCCAGCTTCGGGTTCCAACAGTATTCCAAGTGCTGAAATTTCGGAGAACGAAATCATATATTGCGAAGCCTTGCCAAAAACCAAAGCGGTTATAAACAGATCGAGTTATCAAGCTAATCTAACTCTGATGATAGTGCTATAGATTTCATCACCAGCATTATCGCTTCTACTGTCAGTGCGATAATTAAACTCCCTAGATTTGCCGGAATCTCCTCTTTCCAAAGAGATCTTTACACTGCTAGTAATAGAAAACCGGGCGTTGCTCACGTTCCAAATTGACTGTGGTGCGTCAGTCAATATCGTTAGGAAACGCCCTGTCAGCGATTCTAAGTTGTCACCGACATCCAAACGCCTGGTTATGTGGAACAAAGCAGAAATCTAGAAGTGACGCTAATCATAATTCGAAACCCCATAAGTCGGATTGGAAAAAGCGTTCGGGAGAGTTTGAGGTTGTAGCAGTTAATTTGACGTCGCTTACAGTAGCCCAGGCTGCCCAACACATGAAGATTATCAAGGTGAACGGGAAGAATTTCGTGCGAAACAATCGGATTCGCCAGAGGGAAGTGGAATTAAAGAAAGCAGTCTTAACCGCCCAGTTGGAACCTTTCCCGGCAAAGTTAACCTGGAGGTCGAGTAGCCTGTATAGCAGTCGTTTCCGCTACCTAACAGAACAAGCGGGGCAGGCAAGGAAGACGCGCGAGGCAGAAAGGAGCAAAAAAGTAGAGGGGGGAGGGGCGGGGAAGGAAAAGAAAATATCTGCCGCTGTGAAGAAGAAGAAAAAGACCTTTATGACACAGTTATAAAAAAGCTTACAAGCTTGTGGGGTCGTGTGTAAAAAATAAAAAGTCTTTCAACTATAGAAGAAAATAATTACAAATGATAATAAAAAATAAAAATAGCTGACATGTTATATGTACACTATTTGGGCTGATTGCGGAGCATTGTTGATAGACGAAAGTGTCGCTGCTAGCTTTTCGCCAATCGTGGAAAAATACGAAATGCTCAGATTAGATTTCTCCTGGTCGGTCAAGGCGAGAGTACTGTCGTCTCTTTGGAGGGTACCAATGCTCTCATGCGTTAAAGGTTTTATTGCTTTGTTAAGCAAATTCTAATAAGCGCCAGCTTTCTTGACTTCTGTAAATATTCTGGAGAGGTATGCGGCCTTGAATTGTCTCAGATCCGAGGTGAGCTCATTTCTAGCTCTCTTATACTGTTACTACAATTTTGGGCTTTTGGATGAAATGGTCTGTTTGAATAACTTATACCTTCGGTTCATTTTATATCTTATGTCATTAGTGATCCACAGCGCTGATGTGTCCCAAATTTTCACTTGCTTTAATGGGGCATGCTCATTACAGATACTGTCAATTAGGTGTTCGTCAAAAAACAATGAAATATGGAAAGGTGTCGTTTCAATGTCCAATGTCCAATCGTTTGTAATCTCGCGTTGTGGTTAATAACATTGTGGTGTCAACAAAGAGATCTGGTGCATCGAGGATCTGTGTCTACCCCAAACATCTCAACAGATCCCAGATGTTTGGAACAACCTATGGCAAGTTCCGCTAGCTGAGATTGCATGCCCTTTCGAAAAAAGGTCAGTCATGGAGGGCCTGGAACGAGGTATGCTTAACCGCATAACCGATGACAACCTTGTGTATCGTGTGACACAGTAGAGCAGGCTTATGCAGACAACGATATAATTCTCGAAGCTCTCCTTCGATGCAAAGAACGTGGCATAACTTTGAAAAAAAAGGGAATTAAGCTCAGGCTCAGTTACAAAAAGTAGTAAGAGTTCATTGGGCATGTTCTCGGGGATCCTTACTGACAATGACCTAGAGCGGGACCCTGACAGGATTGAAGCCTAAGTCCCAAATTCTGGACGATGCTCAGCACCTTAAAAGTTTCGCCACATATCTTTCGAAGTTTATGCCCGAACTCTCAGACGGGATAAAGCCGCTATCATCCTTTTTGAAATGATTTCTTTGCCGTCGCTGCACGACTACAACGTGAAACTTCCTAATTTTACGTTTTGTCGCAGACGGGAACAAAAGACAATAACTTTCTTTTTCCTGAACTTTGATACAGTCCTTTAGAATTCAACTCCAAAAAAGATATTGCCAGCACTTGGCGAATTGTACGAAATGGAATAAGCGCGAAAAAATTCGAGGCAGAGTGAATTCATTTTTTAAGTGACGTTCTCAAAGCCGTCGCCGTCGTCGTTGCTTCATTTTCCCTAATGTGAAGTGGTTCAGAAAGGATTGGGTGGCGCCTTACTACTACCCGGACAGCCTATTGCGTAAATGTACATCAGCAAGCAGTACGTGCAAATCTAGCCTGCGAGCAAGCTCTCCTATTTGGGCAAGCGAAGCTAGCCTCGCGAGAACGCGCGAGCTAGGGACCGCCCCCCCCGCCCCTCGCGGCTTCGCCACTCGTTCGCGCGTTCTCGCGCGGCTCGGTTCGCTCGCCCAAATAGGAGAGCTTGCACGCAGGCTAGTGCAAATCGAGGACGCGCCTGACGCCTGCTTAGCAATTTTGTATGCCTTAGAGTGGTTTCAAGTGAACAGCAACCATAAGCCACGCGAGACGAGACTCAAGAAACCACTACCTGGACGAAACAAGGTAAGCTTTCGAAAAATCGCAAGGTATTTCGAAAAATTAATTGTTGAGGCTGCGAAAATCTGACAATTTTGCAAAATTATAAATTTTGTCATTATATATGATCATATATTGCATTCAAGTGGCATTGCGTTACACTCTACTGAAATACAGTGGAAACTGAAAAGCGGGTATTTTATTTAGCCTGTGAGCCTGATTTTTAACACTAAAAACGACGTTGAAGCACCAAATTAGGGGAAAACGCAATCATAAGTAGCTATAGGAGTGAAGTGAAAAATAAATAAGGATAATAAATGATTTTTCTCCCACGTAGCCAACATAAAAGCTACTCTCATGTACAAGCACTGCTTTCTCGCACTCTCTATTTCTCCTCTCCTTTTCCTTCTACAGACAAAATTGTTGAGACATTGTACTCAAATAGGGTAACCACAGACAACAAAAGAATACACACCCGCTCCCCCCTCCTCACTCTCCTTCGTTCAAAGTTGTGGTGTTTGTTGTTTTCAAGAGTTAGCTCGAACAGCGGCACAACATTGCATGAAGTGGATGGGGGAGTAAAAGCTTTATTTTCCCCCCTGGAAGTCAGTAAAGCGTCAAAAAACCCCTTTAAGACAAAGTGTCTCAACTAATTTTGTCGCCGATTGTAGATATAAGCAAGAGAGGATAACAGTGGGTACCCTTTTTTTCTTTCTGGCCTCAGTCGACTCTGTACTTCTCTTGTGTTTTTTGTCAACTGATCCAGAGCAGCTACAGTGGAACAACCTCGATATAACAAATTGGGACTAGCAAACTTTGTTCACCATAACGAGGTTTAAATCGAGGTTCTTTCCTATTTGTTTTACTATTACTGGTGCGAAGAATATCGTTTGGTAGTAAATCCAACTAGCGGTCTATTATCAATGCTGCGTTCTGATTGGCTGAGTTACTACTAGTTACTACTAGTAGACTATGTCTTATAACCCACTAGTAGCGAAAGCGCCGACTTTAAGAACTAAAACAATGGCGGCTGAATCGCATTTTGCTTGCTAGAGTTGTTTTGCCTCGATATTTTTATCAACTAGTTGCATTTTACTGAAAAAATTATTCCTCTCGCCTCATGGCTTCTGAGTCAGAGACCATTCGGGCTCGAGGAATAATTAACTATACCGAGGAATTCGCTATATAGAAGTTATATCAAGGTTTCACTGTATTCTTTTATTTCAATCAATTTTGTGATCGTTTGGTACTGTGCTAAATTATCCGAGTAAGTTGACCCATTTCAATACTCAGTTACTCAGTCAAGCGACAAAAAGGAAATGACAGGGCACTTTTTTTACGATTTTCCACTTAAAATTAAGGCTAAAAAATGTCGTCTCATTTCTTTAGAAACCGTGTAACTTAACCTTTCAGTTAATAATAATATAATAAAAATAATAAAAAATATTTATATAGCGCCTATAATTTTCAGTGCCAAGCGCTGTATGATTCACTCGGCCCGAGGTTATCTCTAGGTAAGCTTGTACTATGAAATTAATATTAAAAGTTTCAAGGAGCCTTACATGTGAAAGGGGGCCAACATAGACTGGGATGAACTTCAGTTAGAGAATTTGGCATGGCAACAAGCTATAATTGAGCGTTTCTTTTGTGGAAGCTCCTCTCGGCTGTATAAACTTTTACCCTAAATGACCTGAATATCTTGTCTTACCCATATTCAGTCTATTACCAGTTGGATAAAACTACATTGAACGTCAGTAGTTCTCAAGTGCCTACTTCTTGTTTCAGACTTAAAGGTATTAGAAAACTGTATTTCAATATAACTTCTGAAACCTCAAATTTGCCTTCTAAATTGGCCTCCTTGAGATAAGATGTACAACATAAGTCTCAAAAGTTATTTCAAAAATGAGTGATAAAATTTTTGATAAAAAGGGCTGTTTACACTTAATGTATACAGACAAAAAACACGGTGGTTAAAGATCATCCTACTTCTTTAGCCATAGATTGGGAAACCATTATTAAAAAAAGACAATTTTTATAATCGTTTCTTCCTTGAAATCGTGCATGAAATAACCTCTCATTTATTTGAGCAGGCAAATATTAAAAGAAAACCCTCAAAAAGACTAAACATGCTCACGGCTTAAAAGAATACAGATACCTTCAGTTACGAACAGAGTAATAACAAAAACATCTAGCAGCTATATTTAACGACCAATCAGTACCGGTCAAAAAATGAGTCTTTTACATGTCTTCTGTATGTTAAAGAGCTTTCTCTCGATTAAGGTAAAGAAAGTTCAGTGTAATTTTAACTGAGAACTAATGATTACGTACCGTTGATAAGGTATTTGTGCGCATTTTAGTATTTTTAGCTGACTGACAGACTCACAATAAACGCTGTGGGGCAGCCCCTGAAATGAACCCCCATGACCCAACGAGAAATGTCCCCAAACACAATTTGGAACTCCGTCAGTTACATATCATTTCTGAAGATGTTCTCAAAGTTTTCACAGATAAAGAAAAATGTTAGAAGTTGGAGGTTTTACGAAATATTGTAAAACGCATATGGCGGTTGATTTATGCGGGGAATGTTAGAGGAGCTGTGTCAAGAAACTTAATATCAAAATTAAAAGAGTGCAGGAACCTGCCACCAAGTTGAGTAAAACATAAGATAACCACTCGAAAATTAAAAGAATTTATAAACTGCGAAGCAAATATAAAAGAAGACAGGGATGGACAAACTCGACGAAGATTGAAACGGATTGCAATAGGGGTTTTTCAATAGTTCATTTTTGTCCATTGGAAACGTTTGATTTAATGCTTGGGAGACATATTTGTTTGATGCAAAGCTGTGATTTTGCCAATTACATATTATCGTTAAAACTCCATAGCGAATATGGACACGTAATTGGCAGTATAAAGAAAATGAACAAGCGAGCCGTGACAAATCTTTTAATATAAAAAATGTCTCAGTCTATTCAATTCAGCCGTCCCAATGACGCAATGGTCCCGTGGAAAATGGGAACTAGAGTAAGAGAACCAGCTCACTCGTTAAGCGCGAGCGCACTTAATTTTCACCGTCACGTAAATCACAATCCTTCATTAATCTAATTGAATGCTATAATGGATGCCTTCTCAAATTAGTTACTGCATTTATTGAGTAGCGCTAAAAGCGGGGGAGCTGAAAGAACAATGATAAGATATAATTTCTAACGTTCCAAATACGTGACTAAATTAACGTTTCAGGTGCCCTTTCTAATTCAGCAAATCGATGATCAAATATATTTCTATAAGTACAGTAAAATAACAAGGACGAGTTAAGAATAAAACAAAATTAACGATATATTTTATGCTTTCCTGTGTAGCGGGCATTGACTCCTTCCTTTTAGCGTTAGGTATACGAATACAGTCATCCGGCCACAAATATCTTTTACTTTGATGACAATTTTATCTGCCCTGTACAACTGAATCAATAGTGCAAGCAGATAAGGTTTATGAACATTTTAACTTTTGAGATAAAAGACGCTTCTTGATTCTACAATTTTATTGTGATCGTTCGGTTAGCTAGTTTTTTTAAAAAATATTTGAGTACTGTATTTATTCGAATAAGCGCCCAACCTCGAATTAGCGCCCACCTCGAATAAGCGGCCATCCTAAAGGCAAAAAAGTTGATAAGCGCCCAGCCTCGAATAAGCGCTCACCCCACCCCCTCCTCCTTACTAAACTCAAATAAGCGCCCAACTTCACCCCACCCACTTGAGTGACAATGAGATTGAAATTGAAATTGAATAAGGACCGTAATAAGAGACTTCCCCGAAGACGGAGGTTTCTTCAGAGTATTTTACAGAAATCTTGCTTTGTTATTTCTTCGCGTTTTGTTATTAGCATTTACTGTTTTGTTGCAAAATAAACATACTACACTTGCTGAAAATAGTGAAAATTTAATAAGCGCCCAGCCTCGAATAAGGGCCCGCCTCAAATAAGCGCCCACTCTCAAGGTCCAAAAATTTAATAAGCGCCCAGGGCGGTTAATCGAATAAATACGGTAAGTTGACCCATTTCAACACTCAGTTACCCAGTCAAGGGACAAAAAGGAAATGACCCGGCACTTTTTCTTTTTCAATTTTCCCTAAAAAGTTCCTCAAGGTCATTTAGCCGAAAAAATGTAGTCTCATGTCTTTAGAAACCATCGTTGACCTTTCACTTTGTTACTCACTCGGCCCAACGTTATCTCTAAGTAACTGACCTATGAAATAAACGTTACAGGTTACATTATTTAGTCTTACGTGTGGGAGGCCAGCATAGACTGGAATAAACTTCCGTTCTCTCTCTTATACTCTTACTACAATTTTGGGCTTTTGGATGAAATGGTCCGTTTGAATAACTTATACCTTCGGTTCATTTCATATCTTATGTCATTAGTGATCCACAGCGCTGATGTGTCCCAAATTTTCACTTGCTTTAATGGGGCATGCTCATTACAGATACTGTCAATCAGGTGTTCGTCAAAAACCAATGAAACATGGAAAGGTGTCGTTTCAATGTCATATCTAAATTTATCCTCGTCCAATCGTTTGTAATCTCGCGTTGTGCTCAGACATCTTTTCTTCCTTCCCCAATCCTACATTTCTGCCCGTTTTTGCCTTACGCATGTATTTGCCCCTCTTCACGGGAAACGGAAATGACTGCTACGCAGGCTAGGAGGTTGAGCCTAACCCTGAACCGGTGATTATATCCCCATCGAAGGAAAAACTGAAGACGATTTGGACAAGACATTGAATGAGACCATCATCGTGCCTGTAGACTAGCCAACGCCCTTGGTTAATAACATTGTGGTGTCAACAAAGAGATCTGGTGCATCGAGGATCTGTGTCTACCCCAAACATCTCAACAGATCCCTTTAGAGAAAAAACAAGGTCCTCGATTAAATACAGCCGGAACTTGCGCCCAGGCCAAGGCGTTCACCGCGGTTGTCCTCCCAACCGGTTTCTCGCACTGTGTTTTAAGCGAAGAGGCTAGTTTACTAACGATGTTTGGAACAACCTATGGCAAGATCCGCTAGCTGAGATTGCATGCCCTTTCGAAAAAAGGTCAGTCATGGAGGGCCTGGAACGAGGTATGCTTAACCGCATAACCGATGACAACCTTGTGTATCGTGTGACACAGTAGAGCAGGCTTACGATATAATTCTCGAAGCTCTCCTTCGATGCAAAGAACGTGGCATAACTTTGAAAAAAAAGGGAATTAAGCTCAGGCTCAGTTACAAAAAGTAGTAAGAGTTCATTGGGCATGTTCTCGGGGATCCTTACTGACAATGACCTAGAGCAGGACCCTGACAGGATTGAAGCCTAAGTCCCAAATTCAGGACGATGCTCAGCACCTTAAAAGTTTCGCCACATATCTTTCGAAGTTTATGCCCGAACTCTCAGACGGGATAAAGCCGCTATCATCCTTTTTGAAATGATTTCTTTGCCGTCGCTGCACGACTACAACGTGAAACTTCCTAATTTTACGTTTTGTCGCAGACGGGAACAAAAGACAATAACTTTCTTTTTCCTGAACTTTGATACAGTCCTTTAGAATTCAACTCCAAAAAAGATATTGCCAGCACTTGGCGAATTTTTCGAGATGGAATAAGCGCGAAAAAATTCGAGGCAGAGTGAATTCATTTTTTAAGTGACGTTCTCAAAGCCGTCGCCGTCGTCTTTGCTTCATTTCCCCTAATGTGAAGTGGTTCAGAAAGGATTGGGTGCCGCCTTACTACTACCCGGACAGCCTATTGCGTAAATGTACATCAGCAAGCAGTACGTGCAAATCTAGCCTGCGAGCAAGCTCTCCTATTTGGGCAAGCGAAGCTAGCCTCGCGAGAACGCGCCAGCTAGGGGCCGCCCCCCCCCCCCCCCTCTCGGCTTCGCCGCTCGCTTGCGCGTTCTCGCGCGGCTCGCTTCGCTCGCCCAAATAGGAGAGCTTGCTCGCAGGCTAGTGCAAATCGAGGACGCCCCTGACGCCTGCTTAGCAGTTTTGTATGCCTTAGAGTGGTTTCAAGTGAACAGCAACCATAAGCCACGCGAGACGAGACTCAAGAAACCACTACCTGGACGAAACAAGGTAAGCTTTCGAAAAATCGCAAGGTATTTCGAAAATTAATTGTTGAGGCTGCGAAAATCTGACAATTTTGCAAAATCATAAATTTTGTCATTATATATGATCATATATTGCATTCAAGTGGCATTGCGTTACACTCTACTGAAATACAGTGGAAACTGAAATGCGGGTATTTTATTTAGCCTGTGAGCCTGATTTTTAACACTAAAAACGACGTTGAAGCACCAAATTAGGGGAAAACGCAATCATAAGTAGCTATAGGAGTGAAGTGAAAAATAAATAAGGATAATAAATAATGTCTCTCCCACGTAGCCAACATAAAAGGTAAGAGTACAAGCACTGCTTTCTCGCACTCTCATTTCTCCTCTCCTTTTCCTTCTACAGTTTGTTTTTGGGGTTATTGGACTGGATGCTTAAAACTTACTCTTCGGGCTACTTTTCAGTCAAACTGCTACAATGTTCGGTAGGAATGACATTTCCAAAAATGAGGTTACAATCGCCGACAAAATTGTTGAGACATTGTACTCAAATTGGGTAACCACAGACAACAAAAGAATACACACCCGCTTCCCCCTCCCCACTCTCCTTCGTTCAAAGTTGTGGTGTTTGTTGTTTTCAAGAGGTAGCTCGAACAGCGGCACAACATTGCATGAAGTGGATGGGGGAGTAAAAGCTTTATTTTCCCCCCTGGAAGTCAGTCAAGCGTCAGAAAACCCCTTTAAGACAAAGTGTCTCAACTAATTTTGTCGCCGATTGTAGATATAAGCAAGAGAGGATAACAGTGGGTACCCTTTTTTTCTTTCTGGCTTCAGTCGACTCTGTACTTCTCTTGTGTTTTTTTGTCAACTGATCCAGAGCAGCTACAGTGGAACAACCTCGATATAACAAATTGGGACTAGCAAACTTTGTTCACCATAACGAGGTTTAAATCGAGGTTCTTTCCTATTTGTTTTACTATTACTGGTGCGAAGAATATCGTTTGGTAGTAAAATCCAACTAGCGGTCTATCGCCCCACGTAAAGGAATCCGGATTCCGGAATCCGGGAAATTTTTGCATTTGGAATCCGGAATCTTGGAAATTTTTGCTTGTGGAATCCGGAATCCTGGGCCTTGGAATCCGGAATACAGATGTAGGAATCCGGAATCCCACTAACAATTCGAATCCGGAATCCAAGTTCCACTTAAAAAGATCTGGAATCTAGTAAATGGAATCCGGAATCCACGGCGTGGAATCCAGAATCCAAGAGTGTCTTGGATTCCCTTACATGGGGCGAGGTCTATTATCAATGCTGCGTTCTGATTGGCTGAGTTACTACTAGTAGGCTATGTCTTATAACTGGAACTAGTAGCGATTGCGCCGACTTTAAGAACTAAAACAATGGCGGCTGAATCGCATTTTGCTTGCTAGAGTTGTTTTGCCTCGATATTTTTTAGAGCGGTTTTCACTTGACTGTCGAAAGGGATTGGTTTTGGTTTTGGTTTTACTACGCCCTTTGGTTGGCTAGTGTATTTACTTTAGTTTTGGTTTTACGACGGTCAAGTGAAAACCGCTCTAACAACTAGTTGGATTTCACTAAAACAATTACAGTCGACTCCCGTTAACTAGAACCCTCGCTAACTCGAACCTCGCGCTGACTCGAACCAAAATCGATTTCCCCTGGATTTCTGTCATACATTTACTGTAATTTTACCCTCGGCAACTCGAACCCTCGATAACTCGAACTCCCGCTAACTCGAACCAGTTTTCGTTTCCCCTCAGGTCATTTTCTATATAATTTTACCCTCGATAACTCGAACCATGTTTTGAGCCCTTAAAAAGTCGGGAAAAGAGCCGTCTACTGGCGTCCGAAACATTGAATTTTGGATTTCCTATTAACGTGTTGTAGGAGTATAGTTTACTAATGGAGGCTGATGTTGATTGTCACAGGCTAACGTGAAGCAGCTTTACTTCTCAAAACAGTAAAACGCATGCTCTATTTAGCCTATGTTTTGTTACGTTACGTTCTGATTTATAATCTAGAAGTATCTTTTAATTTTCACTTGACATTTCTACAATTAAATGTGATTACAATGTTCACTGTGCAGTAAAAACTGTTTTTTACCTTACTCTCGAATATTTTCTTCGAGCTCCCGATAACTCGAACTTTTTTCGATTTCCCTTGAAGGTTCGAGTTATCGAAAGTCGACTGTATTCCTCTCGCCTCATGGCTTCTGAGTCAGAGACCATTCGGGCTCAAGGAATAATTAATTATACCGAGGAATTCGTTATATAGAGGTTATATCGAGGTTTCACTGTATTCTTTTATTTCAATCAATTTTGTGATCGTTTGGTACTGTGCTAATTTTCCTAAATTATCCGAGTAAGTTGACCCATTTCAATACTCAGTTTCTCAGTCAAGCGACAAAAAGGAAATGACAGGGCACTTTTTTTACGATTTCCCACTTAAAATTAAGGCTAAAAAATGTCGTCTCATTTCTTTAGAAACCGTGTAACTTAACCTTTCAGATAATAATAATATAATAAAAATAATAAAAAATATTTATATAGCGCCTATACTTTTCAGTGCCAAGCGCTTTATGATTCACTCGGCCCGAGGTTATCTCTAGGTGAGCTTGTACTATGAAATTAATACTAAAGGTTTCAAGGAGCCTTACATGTGAAAAGGGGCCAACATAGACTGGGATGAACTTCAGTTAGAGAATTTGGCATGGCAACAAGCTATAATTGAGCGTTTCTTTTGTGGAAGCTCCTCTCGGCTGTGTAAACGTTTACTCTGAATGACCTGAACATCTTGTCTTACGCATATTCAGGCTATTACCAATTGGATAATACTACATTGAACGTCAGTAGTTCTCAAGTGCCTACTTCTTGTTTCAGACTTAAAGGTATTAGAAAACTGTATTTCAATATAACTTCTGAAACCTCAAATTTGCCTTCCAAATTGGCCTCCTTGAGATAAGATGTACAACATAAGTTACAAAAGTTATTTCAAAAATGAGTGATAAAATTTTTAATAAAAAAGGGCCGTTTACACTTAATTTTTAGAGACAAAAAACACGGTGATTATAGATCATCCTACTTTTATAGCCATAGATTGGGAAACCATTGTTAAAAAAAACAATTTTTATAATCGTTTCTTCCTCAAAGTCGTGCATGAAATAACTTCTCACTTATTTGAGCAGGCAAATATTAAAAGAAAACCCTCAAAAAGACTAAACATGCTCACGGCTTAAAAGACTACAGATACCTTCAGTTACGAACAGAGTAATAACAAAAACATCTAGCAGCTATATTTAACGACCAATCAGTACCGGTCAAAAAATGAGTCTTTTACCTGTCTTCTGTATGTTAAAGAGCTTTCTCTCGATTAAGGTAGAGAAAGTTCAGTGTAATTTTAACTGAGAACTAATGATTACGTACCGTTGATAAGGTATTTGTGCGCATTTTAGTATTTTTATCTGACTGACAGAGCCACAATAAACGCTGTGGGGCAGCCCCTGAAATGAACCCCAATGGCCTAACGAGAAATGTCCCCAAACACAATTTGGCACTCCGTCAGTTACATATCATTTCTGAAGATGTTGTCAAGGTTTTCACAGATAAAGAAAAATGTTAGAAGTTGGAGGTTTTACGAAATATTGTGAAACGCATATGGCGGTTGATTTATGCGGGGAATGTTAAAGAATCTGTGTCAAGAAACTTAATATCAAAATTAAAAGAGTGCAGGAGCCTGCCACCGAGTTGAGTAAAACGTAAGATAACCACTCAAAAAATAAAAGGAATTTATAAACAGCGAAGCAAATATAAAAGAAGACAGGGATGGACAAACTCGACCAAGATTGAAACGGATTTCGATAGGGGTTTTTGAAATCTTGTTAGCCAAACAGTTTTTCAATAATTCATTTTTGTTCATTGGAAACGTTTGATTTAATGCTTGGGAGACATATTTGTTTGATGCAAAGCTGTGATTTTGTCATTTACATATTATCTCTTAATCTCCATAGCGAATATGGACACGTAATTGGCATTATAATAAAAATGAACAAGCCAGCCGTGACACATCCTATAATAAAAAAATGTCTCTATTCAGCCGTCCCAATGACGCAATGGTCCCGTGGGAAACGGGCCGGAACTAAGAGTAAGAGAAGCAGCTCACTCGTCAAGCGCGAGCACACTTAATTTTCACCGTCACGTAAATCACAATCCTTCAATAATCTAATTGAATGCCATAATGGATGCCTTCTCAAATTAGTTAACATTTATTGAGTAGCGCTAAAAGCGGGAAGCTGAAAGAACAATGATAAGATATAATTTCTAACGTTCCAAATACGTGACTAAATTAACGTTTCAGGTGCCCTTTCAGCAAATCGATGACTAAATATATTTATATAAGTACAGTAAAATAACAAGGACCGTGGAGTTAAGAATAAAACAATATTAACGATATATTTTGTGCTTGCCTGTGTAGAGGGCATTGACTCCTTCCTTTTAGCGTTAGGTATACGAATACAGTCATCCGGCAACAAATATCTTTTATTTTGATGACAATTTTATCTGCCCTGTACAACTGAATCAATAGTGCAAGTAAATAAGGTTTATGAACATTTAAACTTTTGAGATAAAAGACGCTTCTCAATGATTCTACTGCAAAGGAACTCGGTGGTTGACAAAGTAATATTTTCATCATTTTATGAAGGTTAAATCACATCAACTGATTCATATGAAGGAAGGATGGGGAATCAATATTGTTACAATTAACGTTTCCTTTTCTATTTACATGTATATCTTGAGAACGTTATATATTGTGGAATGCTGCCTAAGTTTCTTGAACTTTTTGATAACTTTAGTAGATGTAGGGTCTTTCCTTCATACAGGTTAAAGAAGAAAAAAGTGAAAAACGGCCAGTCCGTCCTCTCGAATACAAACTGTAATCATTCATCCTCTCACATATTGACCATTTAAGTTTTAAGCACTCATTTCAAACTTGATATCTGCTGTAAGCCTCATAAGTAGTTGCTCACTTTACCTGAGAGGCAATTACACTTTAAAAAGGACAATTGAACTAGTAATTGGAATTTGCTTCCGCTTTGTCTTATTACAAAAAGGCCTGTTTCACAAACAGAAACGGCACTGTAGCTGGCAGCCAACATGAAGCGCGTTACTCGAGGAATTATACTCGTTCTTCTCGCGGTTTTTGCTGTTATAAAAGCAGAAACATCGGCTGAGGAGAGTGTTGCACCTCATGAAAACACTCTCATTGGGATCAATAATGCTGAAGTTGTAGCTGAAAATCCTGTAGAAGATGACAGGGAAGATGAAAGGATCCCCACGCAAGAGGACAAAGGTAACTGACCTTGAAGCTTGACCATTTCAGGACAACGTTTTGTTAGATAATTTCTCACACTTGGCACTGCAATTCACTTCATCTGTATTATCAACCTGGTCTTCTATTCATATATTAATTCCCGGTGTCCTCTTAGTTACAAGGTTTTTTTTTATAGTTTAGATTGAACATTCAAAGAAAAAGAATATTGCTTTCTCTGACGGAGAAATTACACATCGCAAACCTTTTTTGTTCAAATAGTCCAGACAATAAGCATGAATAAGAACTTAGAAGCAAGTGACTTTTCCATCGAAAAAACCAACCAAATTGTCCACAAAGTTTTGGCGAGCGTCTTCGTGTCGGCTTTTAATTTTCCGAACAGAAAAAAGTCCTTTATTGGACTCGCTAATGTAGCCTCTGCATGGGCCTTATAAAATTAAACTGTGAGAACAAAAGTTCAATCACTCTTAAATAGTTCAGTACCAGGAGGGAGGAGGCGTCTCTATTGTTTTCGCGTATTTGTCTGTGACCGAGTCATCATGACAGTGTGACGTCACATAGCAACGAGTCAGAGCTTCGCGTCGCTTGATCAGTTTAGCGTGGAGAAGCCATCGAATTTAAACAAAGAAAGGGCTAATACAGGCTTTTGTTCAGCGTTGGTGAAACAATTTGTCGTAAGTGTGCAAGCTTTGTTGCTTATATTGTTTGTGTGTAAAAGCTGTGTTTGTTTTATCCGCACGTTTGTGTTAAATTCTACTCCAATCCACTTCGGGTCAGTGGAGTTGGCGCCATATTGAACTCGGAACTAGATAAATCCACCCTAAACGTCAGCCGTTTTCTCTTTAAATTGCCAACCAAATCTCCTCAGAAGAGGAGGTTTAATTCATTAATAACAGAAGTTTGATACGATAGTTGATTTGTGTTGATGTAACGAGCCATTTTGCTCATCAATCCTTTTGAATGTGAAGATACTGTGTTGAATCGCGTGTGGTTTCTTGGCTTCTTGACTGTCTGGGGTAAATTTTGCAGACTTTAACGCTGTCATTGTGTGTTAAGTTTGCTTGTTTGTTTACTGCTTGTGTCTAAGGTTTGCTGGTTAATCTGGTGCCCCTCTGTGTTGATCAAAGTAATTGCTGGCCTTTACTGCTTTGAAAATTTACAGCTGTTGGTTGCTTTATTCTGTTTTGTTATTGTTGGTATTTAAAAAGTTGCTATTTGCATTTGTCTGCAGTTTTTTGTTGGCTTTTTCCCCGTATTTTACTTGCCTGTATCATTGTTGTTGTTGCTTGTTAGCAGTGTTGTTGGCTTCTGTATTTGCCTTTTAAAAAGATTATTCTTTTAATTAATTTAGTGTGACTATTACTTGAGAAAAAAACAATAATAATAATATTAAAGACATATAAAAGAGACAGAAAAAAATATTTTAAATAAAAAGTACATAGCTTAATTTAAGAAGTTATATTATTTTAAAAAGGAAAAATTACTTAGTGAGAAAATTAATAAAGTAAGATCATATTTATATAATATATATCTAAATTATTTACTTTAGAAGAAAACATCATGATGAATAAAAGTATTTTATTGTATATATATTTGACAATGGGCTTCTTGTTGTATGATTTATATTTTGACATTGCTTGGCTTTTTAGTCCTCACAATCATAAGATTGTGTATCTTGTGATGGCTGTTGTGCGTGTCCATATTGTTTTTGCAATGGTTGCAATATCTTTCCCAGGCCTTTCAAGCCTTCCATGTGTCCTCTGCATCCCTTCAAAGCCCCCATCTTTTTTGGAGACACAAATCCCTCACTCCTTTGAGTTACAAAGTAAAACTTTGCATGTGGTAAAAATGTTGGTCTCCTCTGTTTTGTCCTTTTTTATTATCCACTTCAAAGTGAAGGTAATTCAAAACTTCAACCTCTCAAACTTCCTTGTTTCCCTTTTAGCCTTAACCACCATTCTTTTTACACTGACGTTTTTGTTTTACAGGAAAGTATTGTGCATGGTTTCTTTAAGGCAAATGATTAAGTATAGATCAACTTTAAATTGTTTGTTAGAAATGCTTCTATTGCCTGCTGTTATTACCTTGAAATTATTTCTATCTTTGCTTGATCCAGTTTACAAAATTTTGTTACATGTAAAGCCTGAATTCAACTTTTCACTGGTACAATATTTTTGGAGATTAAAATCACAGCTTTTTTTCTCCTGTCTAATGATCGTGTGCCTTTTTGTTTCTCATGGCTTTTTACTGAACCTTGGTATTACAAAAAATTGTTCTTTAAACTGTGAACTTCAATATCCTGTTTACTTGGCAACTGCTACTTTTTTGCTGATAATTTCTGCACTCCCATTTTCATTCTTTTTGGGTTTATATGTTGTGACTATTATTATGTTTGGGGAGACCTTTGATGCCAGTTTCAGATCCTTTACAGAAATGCCACTCCTTTTTCTAATTTTATATCTCTCATTTGGTGTACTTTTAAGTTATCCCTGTGCCAGACTGCTTGAATTACACCACCCTGGTTTCCTTTTTAGCATGTTGATAAGATCTAAAAGGTTGATGACAACAATTCCAATTGTTGATATAACAGGCAAGCCACACACCCTCACTTTTGCACCATATGCCACAATAAAAGATCTAAGATCTCAAATAAATACTAAATTCAGAATAACAAGTGATTTGTACTGGTTGTCATGCTGTGGAAAGCCTTTATTTGTTTTTTCACTATTGGAAGAAATAAGAGGAACAGTTTTTATGCATGGGCGATTGATGGGAGGTATACAATGCTGTCTGAAGGGATGTGAGAATGAGGCAGGATCAAGAAAATTTGATAGTATGGTTGGGCGGTATGAACTGAAATGTGCCCCTGATGATGTTACACCTGAAAATCTCAAAGATCTTAGGGTATGTGATAAACATTACGGCAGTTTATCAGCAAGAGGGCATAAGCCTCCTAAGGGGAAAAGCTCCACTAGATCATGCAGCGATGCCCAGCTGGGCATCCTGAAAGTTACACCATGTATAGTGACTTGTTCACAATGTGGCAACAAGGTTTGCCTGAGTAGTGATGTTCCCTGCAAGAAACACCACATAAATATTTTTAAAAATACGTTTTCAGTGGGATGCAATTTTTTGGATGAAAGAACTGGCAATAAGACTGATTTACATAATGACTTGTATAGTGTAGATCCTTGTGATGAAACTTTTCCAGACTACATATGCATGTCATGTCAGCCTTTCTATTTAAAATCCATTAAAATAGAGCATGAGTACAAAGAAGTTCAAAACATCTTCCACCAAAAACAAGGTTGTTCAATTTCCACAATAACGACAGATAATGACAGCAACAAGCATGAGTTTTTTGAAGAAACAACTATTAATCCAACTAAAGGACAAGCCACTGTGCTATCAGAAAAAATGGTCTTGGATAGAGAATTTGCTGTGTCTTATGCTTTAAACTGTAACGCAGGTATTTTTACAGATGTGTTGAATGAAATAATGACACAAACTGCTCCAAACGAACCAGTAGATGCAGAAAATGACAGTGAAGTACAGTCATCACCTCTGCCAGTTTATACAGTTTTTCAAACAGTTATTTCATGTATTTTTCCATGGACAGTGTCATTTACTCAGCACACTACAGATAACACCATGAAGGTTACTTTTTCTCTTCCAAATATCGGAAAAGGTGGTGTAATAACGAAGTGGAAGGAGTTAACCCTTTTTGTTCCTTCCGAAATAAAAACATTTCCTTCAAAGGATTTTAGTCCATTTACAGTAGAATTCTTGGGTAACAAAATTGACCATGGGGAACTCCCACACAATATTTTTCAAGAAAACATATTAAACTCTGCTTTGGGTGTCATTCTTAAAACTATTGAAAACTTACCGGTTTGTCCAGGTATATATGATCCAGCCCTTGTTGATATGGCTGAAAGAAAAAGGGAACCAAATTTATACTTTGTGGATGAAAAAGGTGCAAATGTAGATGGAGAGATTGTCAAGTGCATTAGGAGCTTAAATTGCACCTACAAACTACCTGTCCATTCAAAAACCAGATGCCACAAACGTCAAGATATTTTACGATCTTGCTTTCGTTGGAAAACAAAACCTTCATCTGAATCATTTGAGTCTAAAACAGCCTATGATTCACACACTAAACTCAGTACTCTTTCACGTGCAAAAGCATTTCAACCATTAATTGATACAGATATGTCCTTTGTGACACTTGATGAACCCACAGAAAGTGAAAAACATGCAATGCAGCCCAAATCTTACATTTCTGATGCATTTGATTATTCCCATGAATTTCAAATGGTCAAAACACAAGATCTTTGGGAATATAGGGAATTTGACAGATCTCTCATGCCAAAAGCTGGTAATAATCACGTTCTTCTTGAACAAGTAAGACGTTTCATTTTGAAAAATGGTTTTCAAGAACCAATAATTATATCATGTGATCTTACAACTGGAAGAGCCTATATCACTGAAGGAAACCATCGTCTTTGGGTGGCCATTCAGGAAGGTGTACCATTTATACCATGTCGTGTTGTTCCTCACTGGCTGCCCCCCAATGGCCATTACAAAAAGCTTGAAATTGATTTTTCCACTTTAAAATTTGGGGAAACAGTACTTCCTGAACAATGGGGATTGACGGTTGCACAGATTGGTTTCAATAAGTGCATAAAACAATAACCTTCATAAAAGATGCATCAAATCTATTTCTGTTTGTATACATAAACTTCAACACTATCATAATTCTATAGTGTTCTTAAATTAAAAATAATTAGTATTAATTTGTTGATTTTAATATTTTGTACTTTGACAACAGAGATTCCTTGCACCCCTGATAAAAAATTATTTAATGGAATATTGCAGTTAATATTGTACAATGCAATTGCACATAGATTCTAGCCTAGCAGTGTTATCCCTCTAGCATTAATATATGGAGAGCCGTTTGTAGAGCCTGAACTTTAATTTTATAACCTGTATGTATTTCAGGAACTATCTATTTGCCATTCAAAAAATTACGTTTTCCTGATGTTGATTCATGCACAAAACATGCATATAAGTCTGCTGTTGTTAGAAGTAAACGAGTAAATTTCAAAACTTACCACTGATCTCTACTGCCAACCTGTTGCAGCAGGTAGTGACTTGATGTAAGCAGATTACATTTATGTCGTCTCCACACTTTTTCATTCCATCGACTTTAAAGGGATTGATGAGAAGAACTACGCACTTTGGCTCGCTGAAACTCGGCGTACATTAAGTTCAATGTATCATATACCAATCCTCCTATTCTGAGATCAGGATATTGCCACACCACCTCGCACGTTGCCCGAAAGCGATAAACGATCATACAAACTGTGCCAATTTATAGACACTTCGCGGTACCTTTCTTTGCCTCATTTGCTGCTTTTGAAACTTTTTCCGCCTGAACCTTATGGCGAATATTTCCATGTTATTTTTCAAAAGCTCTGCCTTATTGAAGAAGGCAAAAGATGAATCCAAACATTCAGAAAATTGACATCCTTTGCAACGTAACGAACAAGGAATTTGCCCGCCATTTTGAAAATCACCGATGTATGACGTGACGTCACACTGGCAGTGATCAGTGAACCAATGTTTACCCTAGAGACGGCCCCTCCCTCCTGTTCAGTACAAATTCAATAAATCTACTTGTTAGGTGGTTTTTTCCCGTATGATCAGTTCATTGATTAATCATTTATTCAGTTTGTTGAATTTTTGTTTTAATTACTTTCTATCATTCCGAAACAGACGACGAAAATTGGGAAACACAACAAGATCAATTCAACGAAGAATCAGCTGGCGAGGAAAATGCTGAGTCTGACGAGGAAAACAACTTACTCACAGGTATTATTTGATCGAAAGTACAGTATTCTCAACTTTCATTTGTTCCCACTAAATTAAAACTTCCTTAGTACGTGAAGTCACTGCGCTTTCGCAGTGACCCCAGGAGATTGTTCCAGATCCTCAATAATTAGATGGTATCCCCTTCTCGATTAAAAGATGGTTGCGATTGTAGAACATAAAAGGCTCCTCTATGCCTCTAGTGAACCAGTCTTATTCCTTCAATTTCAGGTTTGAAGTTTTTGCAGGAATTTGCTGCACATATACTAAAGAGGTTTAACGGGCTTGATTCGGGGTGCCCTAATTAATGTGTGCGTTTTTCGGAGTTTAAAAAGCTCTTTTATTATTTTATTCTCTGTTTACTGATAACCCATTTACAGAAGCCGAGGATGAAGATGAAGAAGTTTATGACGAAGAAGAGGAGGACGAAGCAGGACAGGATGAAGAAGATTATACGGAAGAACAAGCTGCTGACGCTGATGACGAAAACAGCCCTCTCATGGGTAGGTCAGAAGAGTAGTTGTACTCAGTACGCTTCATTACCTACCGTACATACCTTGCCGTACATTTTGTGGGCAATTCAAATCAAACAAAACAATAATGGCTTTTATTTACTCTGAGTTTGCTGATATATATTTATACACTGAAGAGATGTCATGCCTTTTTAATGTGTGCATTTTTCTGAGTTGAAATAGCTCTCTTATGATTTTATTACCTGTTTACTGATGACCCATTTACAGAAGCCCAGGATGAAGATGAAGAAGTTTATGACGAAGAAAAGGAGGACGAAGCAGGACAGGATGAAGAAGATTATGAGGAAGAACAAGCTGCTGACGCTGATGACGAAAACAGCCCCCTCATGGGTAAGTTAGAAGAGTAGTTGTCCTCAGTACGCTTCATTACCTAACGTACATACCTTGAGGTACATTTTGTGGGTACCGTATTTCCTCGAATAATAGCCGGGGCCGATTATTTCTTTTTCCGCACAAAAAGGGGGCGATTATTCGAGGGAAGGCGATTATTTGAGGGAGGTGATTATTTCAAATATTGCTCACTGGAAGTATTTTGTTTTACCATCCCATTAAATAAAAAAATAATCACATCAAATTAATTGAACATAGGCTTTTGAAGTGTTCCAAATTTAGTTCCTTGATTAATTATCATAGCTTGAATCGTTACTGATCAGTTTTGCTGGATCACATTGCACTTACACTTGACAGGGGGGGGGATGATTATTCGAGGGAGACGATTATTTTAAACATTTCCGTTCAAGGGGGGCGATTGTTCGACTGAGGGAGGCGTATAATCGAGGGACGGCTATTATTTGAGGAACGGCAACTTAAATCAACGGCTTTTATTTACTCTGAGTTTGTACTAAAGAGGTGTCATGACCTTACATTGTATATGGTTTAAACATTTCAATTATGAGATAAGATTCGGCCAAATGAGTTAAATTTGCTGTTAAGTTTCGATTTTGAAAAAAAATCTTCTTTATTCAGTATATATAGTGACTAGAAGAGCCAGATTGTATAGCCAATACTCTTTCCTATTACAAAAGACATCATAGACCTTATGGGTTTAAGATTTCTTTATGTTTTGCTTTCGACTTTAATCTTTTTTGTTGCTACCACCCGCTATGTACATGTACGTGGTGCAAAAAATTAACTGCTTTCGAATTTTGCTTTTTTCAATTGACCCCATTTCTTCACAGAATCCAGCGAGGAAGCCGATGAAAATCTGCTAAAAAGCAACACGCCGGTTGCGTCACGCTGTGGTATATACAACCGAATCACCCAAAAGTGCTGTTTCGGACGTAAAATATCCAAGTTTGTCCCCTGCCGTCCTCGACCGAGATGCGGCTTAGCCTTCTACAACCCACGGACCCAAAAGTGCTGTAACCGTAGAGTGATCTCCAAGTTTCTCCCCTGCCGTCCTCGACTGAGATGCGGTTTTGCCTTCTACAACCCACGGACCCAAAAGTGCTGTAACCGTAGAGTGATCTCCAGGTTTCTCCCTTGCCGTCCTCGACCGAGATGCGGTTTAGCCTACTACAACCCACGGACCCAAAAGTGCTGTAACCGTAGAGTGATCTCCAAGTTTCTCCCCTGCCGTCCTCGACTGAGATGCGGTTTTGCCTTCTACAACCCGCGGACCCAAAAGTGCTGTAACCGTAGAGTGATCTCCAGGTTTCTCCCTTGCCGTCCTCGACTGAGATGCGGTTTTGCCTACTACAACCCACGGACCCAAAAGTGCTGTAACCGTAGAGTGATCTCCAGGTTTGTCCCCTGCCGTCCGCGACTGAGATGCGGTTTTGCCTACTACAACCCACGGACCCAAAAGTGCTGTAACCGTAGAGTGATCTCCAGGTTTGTCCCTTGCCATCCGCGACTGAGATGCGGTTTTGCCTACTACAACCCACGGACCCAAAAGTGCTGTAACCGTAGAGTGATCTCCAGGTTTGTTCCCTGCCGTCCGCGACTGAGATGCGGTTTTGCCTACTACAACCCACGGACCCAAAAGTGCTGTAACCGTAGAGTGATCTCCAGGTTTGTCCCCTGCCGTCCTCGACTGAGATGCGGTTTTGCCTACTACAACCCACGGACCCATAAGTGCTGTTATCGGCCCACGCATGTTGTACTTAAGTATGCCTCATGCCGTCGACGCGGTTAGAACATTACTGATCCGAGAGCAAAGAAAACGCAAATAAGTAAAGCAAATCGGATGACCTGATACCAAGTTAATCTTTTCTCGAATTTTCGTTTGGTTGTCAATAAAATTTCCTTGCTTGATAAGTAAAAAGATATGGCGTTGTGATTATTCTTGTTCAAACAAATTTTAGTTCTCTCAAAATTACTGGAAAAAAAAGAAGTATTTCGATATGGTGATTCCCTGGGGGACATTCAAGGGATGTTAATGTACCACCGAAGCCATCAAGGCCTAACCCTGTTTAAGATATCCACAAAAATCGTTCATTTCGCGACTCTTTTAAGACAAGCTCCTTATTTTATGACCCGGATTCATTTCTTTTCGTATGGCAAAATAAAATAATGTTTTAAATGCCATCATGGAATTTTTTTTGTGAAAAAGGTCTTGATATCACAAATGAAGACCTCTTACAGCCAACCTTCACACTCTTTTAGAGGGTTTTGGTCCAAAAAGGATACGGCCTGTTCAAGACTCCAAAAACAGAAATTGTGTTCCCTTTTTAAGAGTGTGTCCATGAGAAAACCAGGCAGAACCAGGCAGGGGGTGATAATGCTCAAATCACCGATTTCGCTCAAACTTGGCACAAATGTTAGGTATCAGGAGTTAGCTTATGTGACAGAATGTCAGGTCAAAATATTAAATTCCCTGGGAGATCCGGGCTCCCCCTGTAAAAATCGCCATTTTGCCCGTTTATGCATAATTAATTAGCTAACTTTACGATGCCAGTGCAACAAACAGAAAAGGCACCTGGAACTTAAATGCACTGAGAGATAATCTGACATCATAAGACTTTAAGCACAATAAACTGTTTAAAGTCGCCGATTCGATTTCCCCCCTCTTAGCCCCCTTAAGTTGGGTCATCATTTCCAAGTTTTGAGTAAGACGTAAAATTAGGGTATTTTATTCCAAATATCTCTGATGAGCAACCGCTTATCTTTATAACTTTTGCATGAGTAGTTAAAGCCATCACTTAAGTTGAGAAAAAGATCATAAAAAGTTTGGGCAATTCACTTTCTTCCATGTGTTGACATAAACTGTTCATGTGACTGAACAACTTTTGCATATTTCATCAAAATTCAGGCCCGCACAATATTCGTGTGTTTGCCTTTGAATGAGGAGAAATCGAACAAAAAAACTCATCAGACAACGATTTAACATTAATAAGAGTAAAATCATAAAAATTGTTGTGCATGAAACGCTAGCGATGATTTTTGATAGCTATATACGCGATCTTTTCAAGTAAAAACAGCATACAAAGATTTAATTCAAAGTTCTATTTACTTTAACAATTTCGCCCTAAAAACAATATAAGCGATCAATAATATCCATATACGTATCTGTTAGATGCCTCAACTGCTAGTTTGTGCCCGCTTTGATTTGTTCTTCATGCCACCTTCGATGTCCAGTTCAGCGTAGTTCAGCGTCGTGACTCGCTGTACGACTAAAATTCCTTAGCCATCAGTTTACGCACCAAAATCCAAATCAAGTTGTTTTAGGACAAAACAATACGAAAGGTAGAAAGCCGATTCTTAACCCATTGAAAGAACTATTTCTGCCACTGTTGTAGCTCAATTCACATGTTGCAAACGTCCGACATCTTTGACATTAAATGGAGCCGGCATTTTTAAGCAGCGGTTGCCACCATACGGAAACATCGTATCGGGAGTCAGGAACCAGGAGCCAGGAGCCAGAGTTCAGTGAACAAAATGACTTTCCGACATTCTCTGAGATTATTTTATTGTTATTTTATGCTAATAAATAATTTAGAATTCCAAATCTATTGGCAACTTTATTCAGACCATGATTATAAATGATCCCATGTCTTCTCAAACTCGGAGATAGAAGTCGTTTTGTCTTCGTGTTTTGGAAAGAACTATTTTTTCTATTTTAGTTGCATGTGAAATAGCAGCGAAGTGAAGCCGGATGTTGGTGCAGACCAGTTCAAAGAGACAAATAAAGCGTGAGACACGTCCAGATTGGCTTGCGACAAGAATTCCATTTTTTTTTCATACTGGAGTCCCTTCTCCCCGGGGGAGTGTCCAAATTGCGTACAAATGCCCTACCCTGCCGACACCAGATTTGACCGTCATAAACAGTGAATTTTTTTTATCTCGCACGGTCTTTTGGGGGGTCTTATAAAGCCTAACTGTGGCACTAATGTTCCCAAGTAGAATTCAAAATACGCCACACTTTCACATTGAGTTAGATATTTTTCTCAAACAACCGCTTCCATATGTTTAACACCCTTCCCACATTCCCTCCGAGAGATACTTCAACTGGAATACTTCGATTTCAAATTTCTCACCCTACCCAGGTAAGGTCAATTTTCTCATCCTAGACATCGATCTCGGAAGGGCCTTTTTGCGTACTCTTGGGCACCAAAACCAGTTTAGTGCCCAGCCGTGTGCCGTGCTGAGGCAGGCAGATGTTGAATTATGGACAGACACAACAATTAAGTTACAGACATTTGATGTTCCGGTCCGTGCGTGGTCGGAAGACACCCAGTAAATAATGCCCATGGGGCCTGCCCAAGGAAAATTTGGGTTTTACGAGAGTCGAACTGCAGGAGGTCTTTAACGAGGAAAAGTGCGGACACATCTACTTTTTGGAGTGAATGTACTGCATGCAATTTTTAAGTTACAATATACTATAGATAAATCTAATTTGTTTCTAAGCTAAAGTTCCTCTCATACTCCGAGTAGCTTAGGACATACAGGGAACGCAGAGATCAGACCATTGCATCCAGGAAAATTCTCAATCAGACTGTCATGGTAAAAAGTGGTCGCGGTCGCTTACTGGATGTGGATGTGTTCGTTTACAGGAGGTTCCAACTACAAGCGCTTCGACTTGATAATATATTTGGTGTGTTGAATAAGTGATCGCTTATTGGGAAGTGGTCACTTAGGTTGGGTGGTCGCATGTAGGTTCGACTTTGCCTCGTTAAGCGAAAATTTGTTAAAATGTAAGAGAAATCCTAAAATTGTAATACAGTGGAAGCTCTCGTACGAGGGCTCCCTCGGGACGAGAAAAAGGTGTCCTTAACTGGATCTGGCCGCTTACAAGAATGAATCTCATATGCAGCATAGTTATGCAAGTGGAATTCAGGCACTTTAAAAGTGGTGTAAAGGTTAGATAGCCGCTTACGGAAGCTCCTCCCAGCTACAAATTAACACTGGTAATAGCAAAAAACTGTTTTTTAGTGTATGGTTACGCTGATGTTCTTGCCTTGTTGTAATTTAGGTAAAAGCATACAATTCAGTTTGTATTTTCAAGTGTAACCGGACGAGTATGTGAAAAAACGGTAACTCTGAAACGGATATATAAGAATGCCAGTTCGTAACAGTGACAAACAGCCATATGACTGTGGACATGATATGAAAAAAAAAAAACAGCATTTAGAGGCGGATAAGATTTCTCTCGAGTGTCTGCTTAGGAGAGTTTTAAATCAAAGCTAATATCTAATTCGCCGGTAAACCCTTTAAGTGTCCGCGGCCGCCTACGGGAATGTAAAAATCGGTCGTAAGTAGAGCTATTCGCTATACACGAGAGTGTCCGTTAAGAGAACTTAATCTACTGTATGAATCCGCAAATGACAGCTTAAATGAGAAGTGAATATAGTGTATTAGTCTGTGTTCAAGAAACTGTTCCTTTACACCTTCCTTATAGCCAAAGAAGTCTAGCCGACTTTTTTTGCAATGTATTAGTGCCCCCTTTTGGGTCTTTTGTATTCCTCAGAAGTTTTTCCTCAACACGTTTATAAACGGTTATTATTATATTTTTGTAGTCAATAATATACCCAGATACAGATACCAACCTGTATAGTTGTAAGACTACGAGGATTAAAATACAAGTAAGTATTACTAAGTAATTATACCCAGTGGCAAGTCATTAATTGTCTAAAAATTGCACGGCACGGTCTGACTACAAAAAGGGCTATTATGGACCATTATTATCATGGTAATTAATGTCAACCAACCTATGCCACTGATATTAATATTTAAATGAAATAAAGGGAGATGTAAAGAATCAACCATAAGAGGACACAGAAAAAATCTGAGCCCCAGATGGGATTCGAACCCACGACCCTTCGTGTTCTAGATCTAGAACACGGAGGGTCGTGATTTCGAATCCCATCTGGGGCTCAGACTTTTTCTGTGTCCTCTTATGGTTGATTCTTTACATCTCCCTTTATTTCATTTAAAAATTAATGTCAACATCGAATAAACTCAAAATTTCAAGTAACACGACTTTCACAACCTATTTTCAACACACCAGTTATAACAGGATATTGGCGCGTACAAACAATAGATAGCGTATTCCGCATTCCGGAGTCCGGTAGTCCGGTAGTCCGGCGTCACAGATTCCATCTTTTTGGCAGAGTCTAATGCACCTATCAATGTAAATCCCATGGGGGGGGGGGGGGGGGGAGGGGATTTGATGCCTAGGACTATCCCCGCTGTCGGGCTTTTGATCGTGTGAAGCGACCCCGGGGTCGGGCCATTTGACTTTGACCGACAGAAGCCTGGTATCAATTCAGAAGCAGTTACCAAATCCGTCCCTCGAGGCTTCCTGAAAGTCACGTTGTTGGAGAAAGGTATGAAGTTTTCATTTGTTTTAATCGCCATAATCCGATACTTTAAACTGTCATCTAAACAGACAATGTTTGTTTTATCTTCAAGTTCCCATCTGATTGTAAAACTCGATTGAAATCGAATTCCACCATGAAAGTCAGAGGATTTTTTATGGGTCGCTGATCCGACCTGTTCCGACATGTTGAGCAGATGTTATAAAGCATTTTACGTTTTATTAATATTATATAGCACGGTCAATCTTCCTGGAGTGATTTTGTTGTTCAAGATAAGATATACTAGTGGAGAGAAAATACTTAATTACAGCGAGTAATTTAATGGAGCTTCCGATAACCGTAAATAAAAGAAGTAACAACGTGTTTGAAATGTTCTTTTATTCGTTTTATATAGTATTATAGCATTGTTTGTTTGGATTTTTTCCCCTTGGGTGGGGGCTTTTTTGACACTTTTGATTGACCTTTCGTTTCCCACCCTAGGGAATTTGATCGAAAAATTTTAAAATTTGTCAAATCCCCACCCCTTGCCCGCACTCCCCCCCCCCCCCCCCCCCACGGGGTTTACATTGATAGGTGCATAAAGTCAAAGATGGAGGGTGTTCGAGCAGGTGGTTGTTTTCTGTAGATATAGACGGATTGTCAGTGATCCTTCTTGTCCTTTACGAATGATTTTGTTCTTTCTGACTACAACTTATTTCAAAGACTTCGAATGTTTGGTGAAAAGCCGACACTTTTAATTCTGCAATGTTTCAAGATGTTTCGATTTCATTACCTCGTCACGAAGTAACGTCACAAAGGACCAGACGAAACTGGAGCAGCAAATCTGGACTAAAGCACCTGAGAGACGTGTATGTAACATTTATTCACTCTCTTTTATCCTTGTTGGGTCTTGTTTCACCTACAAGTTGGACCGATCGAAGTTTTGAACTAAATCTTTTGCTCCTTGTGTTTACCAAGCGTTCCATAAAATATCCATCAAACGTCCATAAATAACACAGAAAACATGCCTCAGGTGACACGTTCTAACAATTCCGCTATTAGTATCGATAATGACGCATCTGATTTGTGACTTCTTGCCAACTTTGTGCTATTTTTGTTTTCAGGCGTAGTTAATCAATAAACCTAAAATCGATGAAAATGAATGAAAACGAATGTTACGTTTCTTCCAATTTTGGTCAAATGACAAATAAGCGGCAAGTCAGATGTATATAATACGTCATTATTGATAAAGTATGAGATTGCCCAAATCTTTTATGATTGATTTGATAACCTTAAAGATGTCTTTCAAAGAATATTTGAGAATTAAGTACATAGGTTGTTGCTCATGGGAGATGTTAGCCACTGAAATACCTTAAATTTAGGGTTTGGTCAAAACAGTGAGAAGATGTCCTTACTTTAGGCTAAATAATAGGAAAAGATCGAACTAGAGAGTAAAAATAAATTACTGAGCATTAAGTTTGATAAACATAGAAGATGATAAAGTTGATTAGATTTGAAGTTGTCTTTTCTTCTTGTTGAACAGCCAAACCAAAGTCAGCTAATTAATTATGCAAAAATGAGTAGATTTTGTCGTTTTTAGGGGGGGTCTCTGTCAATCACAGGGAATTTAATATTGCGACCTTATTTTTTGTCGAGGTTAATATCTCACCACACTTATCAATTATGCCAAGTTTGAGCGAAATCCGTGATTTGAGCATTATCACCTCCTGCCTGGTTCTCTCATGGACACACTCTTAAGACTCAAAGACCCTGAAAACCATATCTTGTTCAGACGGCACATACCCATTTAGACCAAAAAGATGGGGCATTGAGGCTACAAACGCTTTTGGCTGTTTTGATTGTTTTCATTGATATGTCAAAAAGCCAGAGTCAGGGGCGTAGGCAGGCATTTTTTCCGTTTGAGCCCAGGAGGTTATAGCCTGCGAGCAAGCTCTCCTATTTTGGCGAGAAAAGCGAGCTTCTCGAAAACGCGCGAGCGAGGGGCCGAGGAAAGGCTTCGCCGCTCGCTTGCGCGTTCTCGCGAGACTCGCTTCGCTCGCCCAAAGAGCAGAGCTTGCTCGCAGGCCAAGGAGGTTAAAGGATCAATACTAATACACTATACCTTTTTAAAATGCGCGTTTTGAACACTTGGGACACATGTACATTTTTATACCCTCTTCTTTGTACTGTAATGATCTTTGCTTTCTCAGTCTTTTGCTTGGCAATCGTGTCTGCAACTTCTTCTCTGTTAAAAAAGCCGAAACGTGACAGATGGCCTAGGATGGACTTTCTTTCTGATTACTGTTGTGCCACCGAACTTTTTATTTCTGGTATACTTTTAGTTACGATTTATTATATTCTTACATTCCTTTCTTTTAAAAAGCGTCACATTGAAATCACAAGAACACTGATTTTGTTCTTTTCGTATTTTATCAATTAAAGAACTGCATACTATCACGAAATACACAGACAGACAACAGACAACATCGTCTTAATGTTGAACAGTCTACCGATTGACATACTTTTCCGATAATAATCGATAGTAATCGATAAAAAAATTGATAAATCAATTATTGAAGATTTCTATCGGAAATTGATACCCATCCAAGATTGATATCGAGTACTAACGATTTTCATCGATTTTTGGTTTATTGATTAACTACGCCTGAAAAACTTAATTGTCGAGGCTGCGAAAATCTAAAAGTTTTGTGAAATGATAAATGTTCTTATCATATATGGCATTCAATTGGCATTGCGTAACGCTCGCCTAAAATACGCTGGAAACTGAAATGTGAGCCTGACTTTATTAAAAATCTTAGGCACCAAAGTGAGGGAAAACGCCAGCATATAAAGTAGCTATAGGAGTGAATTGAAAAAAAATTAATAAATTTTTTATTTTCGGTCTGACTGGATACCTGAAACTTGTCCTTAGCGCTTCTTTTCAGTCAAATATAAATGGCTTATGATTTTCGGTTGGTAAACGTTTAGAAGTTAAAGAGGCACCCTCCTTCAGTTCAGGCTTCTCTTATTTCTCTTTTGTTCTTTGACAACTGATTTGAAGAGGTTATTTTGATATTTCAGTCAATTTGTGATCGTTGGGTGAGCTAATTTAATTTAAGCAAGCGTCAAAAAGAAAATGACACGGCACTTTTTTTTACAATTTTCCCTAAAAAGTTCTTCAAGATCATTTTGCGAGAAAATGTCGTCTCATTTCTTTACAAACCATATAAACTTGACCTTTCACTTTGTTACTCACGCGACCCATCGTTATCTCTAAGTAAGCTGACCATGAAATAAACGTTACAGGTTACATTATATAGTTTTACGTGTTGGAGGCCAGCATAGACTGGAATAAACTTCCGTTTAGGGAAGATGGCATAACAACAAGCTATTTTGAGTACTTCTGTCGTAGAAGCTCCTCTCAGCTGTATACACTTTTAATAATATCTTATCTAACGCATATTCAGGCCATTAGCAATCGGATAAGATTACGTTGAACGTAAGCAGTTTTTCAAGTGCCCACTTTTTGTTTCAGACGTAAAGGTATTAGAAAACTGTATTTCAATATAACGTCTGAAACCTCATAAAACTAACGCTTTCAGTTTGGCCCCCTTGAGTTAAGATGTACAACATAAATGATCATGGAACTGTGAAAGGATCATCATTTTTAAATGAAAAAATGAGGCGAACACGTCAGTGTATGGAGATGTTCAAAAACTAATCATCGTGATCGTAGATTATCATTACTGTTCTATCGTTACCGTGGATTGGGAAACCATTATTGAAAATCCAATTTCATTTAGTTAATAATCATTTTTCCTTGAAATCATACATGAAATGAAAACTCAGTTACTCGCGCAGGCAATATTAAAAATAATTAACCCTTTAAATGGCTGAACATGGAAACGGCTCAGTTAAAAAAAGGAATACAAATTCCTTCATTTACGAACATAATGATAACAAAAACATCTAGCAGATATTTAACGGCAAATCAGTCCGGTAAAAGGATGAGTCTTCTCCACATGTTCTTTATGTTAAAGACAATTACAATAGGTAAAAAAAAGTTATATTTAATAGACCTTTCCATTGGACCAGTGCGCGAAAATTCGTCAAAACGGGTCAAAAGAAAGGTATATAGCGTTAAAATTAGTAAAGATGTCAAGTTTGAAACTTGATTTGTTGAAACTAACGAATATTCGGCCCCACACAGTCGTCGAATTTTACAGACGTTTGTATGGGGGACCAAGTTCGTACCAACCCACCCACGCCCCCCTCGACTCACCAAACAGAAGTCTGTAAAATTTAGTGACTTTGTGAAGCAATATATCTTCGCTCGCTTTCAAGGTATCACAGTTTCCCAATTTTAAGGCGCTCTTTCCAGCGGTGCAATTGATTATTCGTCTTTTTATCAAAACTTGCAAAACCCACATAAAGGTTTATTCAATATAATGATTACGTACTTGTCCTTTAATTGAGGTATTTGTGTGCATCTTGTTATTTCCACCTGACTGGCCGTAAGCTCAGTGCAGCCCCATGGCCCGACGAGAAATGGCCCTTTATATAACCTCAAAATGCTACTCCTTCAGGTTCATATCAACGAAGTAGTTGCTCAGTGGAGCCAAAAATAGAATGTGCTCAAGCTTAGCAGTTGAATATTAAAAGTTACGCTGAACGTAAGCAGTTTTCAAGACATGAAGGTATTAGAAAATTGTCTTTCAATATAACGTCTGAAACCTCAAAAAGACTAACTCTTAAATACTGACCACCTGGGAAACGAACTAGATTAAAACCGTTTTTAAAGCCAGTTCACTCGTCAAGTAAGCAAGCGCGTAGTCTACTTAATATTCACCTTCACGTCATTGAATACTGGAATGGATGCATGGCTTCTCAAATTGGTTAGTATTTATTGAGTAGCGCTAAAAGCGGGCTCCGAAATTGACAGGACGTTGCAAAATAAGTGACTAAATTAAAGTTTCAGGTGCACTTTCAGCAAATCAATGACCAAATATATTTCTAAGTAAGTGTATCGTCAAATAACAAGGACTAGTTAAGAATACAACCGTATTAACGAGATGTTTTGTAGCGGGCATTAACCAGAATACAGTCATCAACAAATATCATACATTTTGGTGACAACTAAATCTATAGTGCAAATGCTGGTAAAGATTATGAACTTTTTAACTGTAGAGATAAAAGGCGCTTCTCAGTGGGACTCGCTGATTGACGAAGTAACTTTTTAATCATCTTTTTTATTAGAGGGTTAAATCGTATCAAGTGAGTCATATAAAGGAAGGAAACAATATTGTTACAATTAACGTATTCCTTTTTACTTTTTTACACCATTAAATTTCTGTAAAGGTATTATACCCTAGAACGTAGTTCTTCTAGCTGATAGATAAAACTGTGAACGTTTCGCGCGGAGGAACCTCTGCGCGAAACGTCCCCAGCGGCGAAGAGCGAGGAGAAACGGATGTGTTCGCAGGCTAGGATAAACGCTTCTTGTGCTTCTTTCTCTTCATGAGTTTCTTCACCATCCTTTTCTGAAAAAAAGAAAGAAAAAATAACGAGGTTGCAATAACGCTGACTGTAAGCAGAAACTCGATTGCATTATATCTAAATTCATCTTATAATTATGCGAGAACAAAAAAACAGTAGGAAAACCTCACTTGAATCTGCTGAGTGTTGTTTCCATAAGATAAGGGGATAAGCCTCTCTTGACAAAAATCAGATAACATGCATTCCCGGGCTCTTAATAAGTATTTTATCTGCACAATTCTAAACTTCTCGAAATGTCCATTAAGACAATACTACGCAATTTTACTGACAACTGTTTAAGCGAAGGCGCTTTTATCTGCCATGGGGTCGTTATCACGTCAGCATCTTCAGAGAGATCTGTCCATCAACGTCTTATGTCTTTTCTTTACCCGTCTATTCATCATTCCTTTTTGAAATATATGAAGTAACCAGTCTTACAGTAGTTTACTGGATGATCTCACAAGAATACCTTCCTCGTAGATTTAAAGCTTTTTTTACCATTTATCCAACCCACCCTTGCTAAAAAGAGCTTAATAAGAATACTCTGGAACTTTTTTTGTCTTCACTGGGGGAGTAATGTGAGTTTTAATCTAGTTTTAAACCAAATTCACGTTTTGTAGATTCATCGATCTTGCATTTATCAGCATGGACAAAAGGTTAAGAGAAATGCATTTGTGCAAGATCGTTGTAGCTACGAAATAAAAATATTGCAAAATTTGTAAAATTTGTGTGCCACACACAGGTGGTATAGATGTTACCTTTGAGGGCACTGCCGAGCTTGATTACTATAATTGCAAAAACAAAAAAAACCACTCTCTGCTACTGTGATACGAAATAGTAACTCATCCTGCAAACTAAAAAAAGTGAAACATTTTGCGCGTTAAGGAGAAGAACAAAAAAATATTGAAAATTCCGTGATAGAGTTAACGCAGGACTTTTGAGAACCTATGGGACCATATTGGGCTAGTGGCCCTAGAAGGTACTCCATTTTTAGGTTTATAAATTTTAAAAAAGGCTAAATTCATTTTAATTTCAAGTACTTTTTTCAACCCACCAAAAAATGCTTTTGATTTTGCAGAGCTGCAAAAAGGCAGATAAAAGTGTAAGTGCAGCTCGTTTTCGTATCCTTAAAATTTACTAATGGTAAAGACTCCTACCTTAATCTTCAATAGCGAATTTGTTCGTCTTTTTTTAGTGTCTTTTTTTGCCCTTTTTCTTTCAGGTTGTTAAGAACACTCATCAGATGCAAATTTTCTCAGACATTCCTGCGTTTGTAACTTCTGGTTCAATCTGAAGGCCTTTTAATAAAAAAAATTTACGAAAAAAGTTAAAGAATACCTACGTTCATTTCAGCGAGATTAATTAACAAAATAAGCATCCACTTTATATTGAATTTAGGGGGAGCAGATATCAGATTCAGAAATGGAAACTTACGCAAACTGCCTTAAGTGGACATTTTACTTAGCAAATTTTAGAAACTAAACTTTATCGTTATAGACTCAATAGTTTTCATCCATAATCATATGTTTTATTAAATTGAATACAAAGGACTGCACCCACAACGTTATTAAAATTTCACAGATTATTTCATTGCGTCATCTTAGGTGATCAAAACAAAACAGCAACTCCATCCATGTGTGTAAAGGCTTTATGAGAAAAAGGATAGAATTGAAAGTCAGCGAGGATAGAATAATACAGTCTGGTAGAAAGTAAAATAAAATTTTGGTAGGAATTTAGATAACCAAACCAGCATTCAGTTGCTGCTTTTGAATTTTTCAGCGTTGAAATAACGCTTAATCTACAAGAATTTGGTGAAGTGTTAAAGTTAAACGATATTCTGAGCTAATTTCATTATACGTCATCTTAGGTGATTAAAACCAAATAATTAAATGCTGGATGTATAGCATGCCTTATAGTGAGATATACTGACCTCACTTTGGGATCCCTTTACTGGCCTTTAATGTACTGATATACGATACTCTTTAACAATAACCCCGTACGATGTCCTCAATTTTTCCGTTATAGTGTGGTAGATTCATACATTTCAGACCTCAATGTCGTATACATAATTATGTACTTTCATTTAGAAGCAACGACTGAGAGAAAACCCGCTTGATAACCGTTTTTTGTCGTTGTATTTTTAACAAATCTTGAGTTTTTCGATAAAAGAGCCGGCACTAATAACATCTGTCAAACATTAGTATGTGTAATCAAATGGTGACGAGTGAAATTAGGGAATAATTTCACGCGCGTTTTGTCCAAATCCTTATAATTTCCCGAGCCTTTAGGCGAGGGAAATTGTTAGAATTTGGACAAAACGCAAGTGAAATTATTCCCTAATTTCACGAGCATACCATTTGATTACCTATTAATATCATGGTTGACGAATTACCTAAGCAATCGAGGATTTTTGACTTGTTTATCCTGGATCGTATCGATCGATCGTGAACTCTACTCTCTCAAACGTTTAGAGCTGAAATTTGGCTTAAGTTTTCGGAATTTTTGGACAACATACCTCTAAGAATCCTTCTTGATGTGCTCTTTTGTGTGTTCAGGTTTTCTAAAGTGTCTTTATATTCCCTGACATCTTCATTCATGACATTTTAAAACTTCGTCGCCATCTTGAAACGGAGACGTACGGCAGGTTGCCATGGCAATTTAGTAATTTCACATGTGAAATTACAAATTAAGGCTGAAATTTCGCGCCAAAATTAAGGAGTAATTCGTCACCTGTGATATTATAGTGCATAATCATATAAATAGTTTTACGTATACGGTTTCTATTTTTTAACCACTTGGTTTATTGACGTAAACATGAGTGGTGTGAGAAATGTACTATCAATACTAAAAATAAGACTATAACTTACTAAGCTCTATAACTTATAACTAAGCTCTATTTCTGATTAATATTAGGTTCCCTGGATAGAATATCAAGTAAAAACGGCGTTTCAGTATATTCAGTTATAAGAGATTATACATTATACATGTACCTTTAAGCGTGTTGTAATGAGCCACTTCTGCTTCCTAATAGGTTGTGATATTTCAGGTCATGTTTTATTCGGGTTCAAATGTGAAAATAGTTTTTGTCATTGCTATTTATGAAGACATTAACTAGCGACTAGAATAACTTATCTACACCAATGGCGATGATTAAATTACTTTTTATCATTATGCTTCAATGTAAAAGACTTAAGACTTTACCTTAAACCAAACTTGAACAGTCAATCTCAAACTCATTTATTTAATAATTTATAAAGAAAATACAAAGGAAATTCATGTTTAATTAATGAAACACTTCGCAGTTCGTCAAAAATACTCCGCTGCGCGTCGCGTGGTATTTTCAACTCTCTTCTCGGTGTTTTATCCGGTGATCAAACACTGCGTCTCATGTTTGATATATAGTACTTAAACGTGCTGAGGTACCCTGACGGAAATTTAAATTGTTTTGAAACCACAAAGGCAGGTGCATGACTCAGGCTTAACTCTCAATATCAGCAAATCCTACAAGTTTCATCCCAAGTACGAGAAATGACAATTTTTTATGTACTCTGAGGATTATATTAGATATCTTAGCATTTCGATCAATGAAAATTTAACCTGATTCACCTGGAAACATCATAGTGATGCTATTTATGCACTGAAAAATCAGTAAAACCGTTAACTTTTTTCGTCATTGGACGTGCTGCCTGTGAACAAGCATCAACATTCTATGAATACTTTATTTCTCAAGCAGACTATTTTACTCTTGAACGTTCTATATTAGCTTATACTGTCTATACTGTAAGCAGCCTATATCTAATCTTATGCATGACCTCTTTAACAGAACTGTACTAGTTAACGTTCTAAATGTATTTCAAGAAACAAGCTTTGTCACTCTTACAACTATAGAGTATCTACTTCAGGATTTTTGTTGTCAAACGTTCCGACTTGAATTGAATAAACTTTTTTTTCTCTCTTTCGACCAAAGTTGTGGAATGAACCTTTCCATTTCCGACATCTTGCAAAGAATACAGTGTTTCGGCCATATTGGTTTTCCAAAACAATAAAACGGCGGCCATGTTGGTGTCCCAAACCAATCCTGTGGGAGTTGAACTCTTTTCTTATGAAAACGCTCTCTTTTGTTCCAATAAATATGCACAGACGCTGGCCACGTGAGCGAAAACGCTGACTATAAATTAAATTAAATTCTCCGCACATTTCTTTGTGTTATTTTGAATATACATTGATACTTCCACTCTAATCAAAATAAATTGTAAAATGAACCAAAAATTGTGAGTCATACATTCTGTTTTGCTTAACATGTTTCTACTTTTACGTTTTTTTTTCTGGTTTTGATTTAATTTGTTTAAATTTGTACATCTTAATGTATGCGACCTCAAATTTAATCTCGGACTATTGATTTCTGATCTATTCCTTTGTTTCATGCCCTGTTAGTTCTCAACTATACTACGACTTTTAATCCACTTTACTACTGTAAAATTTTTTTGATACATTTTCGCCTCCAGCAGGGTTCAAATGTTGTCTTTAACCATTTAAATGAAGAAAGATTTCTACCGGCGGCATGTTTGCTTTAAGTGTACAGATTTTTCTGTACTGTCAGAGGAAAACGAAAATGGAGCTACTGATGCAGAATGAAAATATACTTATTTAGTTCTTCTTTTTTTTATCATTACAATACAGAACACAACAAGGAAAACGAACAAAATTCAGTGTGCAGTATTTCTGACGAGCACCTCATCGACAAGAAAGGGATCTCGAAAAGAAGTACATTATCTTCGTCTGAAGTAAGACGCCTACCTTGCGTCGTTATTCAAGTATTCCTTTCAATGATATCAGAAAGCAAAGTGTAAAGCTCAGAAGAACGGTTTCAGTGGTAGCTAAAAAGCTTCATCAATTTTTTTAAAAAGTAGAATGATTTAGAATAAAGCTTGCTTGATTCCAAATAATCCCTAATCCTAGAGTTAATCAAAAGTTTTTGTGAGTTTAATAGTCTTGTAAAACAAAGTGTAATCACTCAGGTGAATCCACTATTACTTCTTCTTTCCATTGTGTAAAATGGGGTACAAATACAATTTACGTAGGTTTCTTTTTCCAATATAATAGCTGAATAAGTGGACACTTGTGGAGTTAATTCATCATGCTGAAACAAAAGTCGTATATTGGAACAGTTTTCCTCTTAAATTTGTTATAAAAGGCGTTATACACTGAACCAGTAGCATTCGAAACTTGAGAGCAATAATGAAGCGTGTAGCTCAAGGAATTGTCGTCCTCCTCGCGGTTTTTGCTGTTATATACGCAGAAACGTCTGAAAATGTTGCTTCCGATGAAAGTATTCTTAACTCGCCCAAAACCAACGATGAAAACGTAGCTGCAACTCCAGCGGAGGATGAAAAAGAAGACGAGGCTGTCGCTCTTAGAGAAGCAGACGAAGGTAGGAGCGTCTAGTTAAAATTATCATGAACATTACCTATTAAAGTAATCTAATGATGCACATATGATGAAATCGTTAGATTCACAAGATTCACAGAGATTTCCGTATCATTGCTTACTTACTTACTTGAGGAAATATTTGTGTGAATTTCTGGTATCTTCTTAAAGGCAATGAGCTACGGATTGATAGGTGTAAAACAGTGATAGAGATGCATGCCCAGCTATGCCCATTAGCGGTTCTACTTTTTTACTAAGGTAAGAATAATATTCAGACGGTACAATTTTTCTCTAAAAGACGGAGATGAAGATGCTGAAGATGAAGAATTTGAAGATGAAGATGCAGAAGACGAAAATGCTCAAGACGAGGAAGATGAAGAACAAGAGGAATATCCGGAAGATGAAGACATCCCTGAAGATGAAGTAGCCGAAGCTGATGAGCAAAGCGACCCACTGACAGGTAAAAGCGGTTTCGCTCATCCCATCGCCAATTGATTGCAAAATTCTCGTCTTTAGTAATGATGAGCTTTTTGAGGAGTCAAAAATTGTTCTGCTTACACAGTCCGTGGAACAGCTTTTGGAAGCTTTTGTAGTTTAGTTTGGCTAAACAAGAAAAAAAAAAGAGAGAGTATTTAGCGGTTTTCTGTTCATGCATTGGAATAGATGTAGATTCCATACACGGCACGACTCGCCCTTTATTAAGGAATTTGCGCGTACCAAACACGAGTAGGTATTAACTTCGCCAACGGGCCAGTAGAAAGAAGAACATCACCCTGAAATTGCATTGTTTAGATTATTGGCACAATGATAGGACAAACAGATCATATTGGAGTCTGTAAGACGTCCTTTTTTACCATCAGCAATCACTGCTTCTATTAAAACGTCAGCTTTTTTTGTTTCAGAAGAGGATAGCGAAGATTATGAAGAGGAAGAAACACAAGAAGATTATCCCGATGAAGGTGATGCCGCTGACGAGGAAGACACCAAAAAAGAAAGTGATTCAGGTATTATGGCATTGAACAAGTAATAATGAACAACAGGAACGTTTTTGTGTACTCGAGAGAAGACAGCTAGGAGTTGTGTTTTGATCAGGAGATATATAATCCTGGCATTTGCACAACTAGCCACGTTCGTATGCAATACAACTGAAACATTTTGGAAGAATTAGCACTGTACAAACCTGGCGATCGTTTCATAACAAACGCGAATAAGACAAACAAAACTCTCTTTGCAAAGGTATTGTAACTCCGACATCTCTTGATCAGCTGTTTCCAGCACTATGTCAGTCGCCAGTGACGCATCTTACAACCCTGCAATCTGTAGCAAGGGAAAAAGTGCCTGACCGTTGCTCCTTTCAGTAACTAAAAGCTTTAATCTTGTCTCTATTGGAAATTGGCTTGGAAAGATTACTCAAAGATTACTAAAAAAGACTGAAAGCTAATTTAAGTTTATAGTAAAACCTTCAACAAAAGAAGACGAAAGAAGAGCAGGCCGATTTGTAGTGCCTTGAAATAAAACCTGTCGGTTCGCGGTTTAAATGTCATTAATTAAGTGAAAATACCGAAAGAAAGTTCACGTATTCATAAAACAAGGTTCTGTTAATTGAAAGATCCTTGCGCCCGTCTTATGACACCTATTTAACCCTAATTTTGTCTCTCCTTCATATGATGTAAAATAACGCTTTTGTCTAATTGTGAATGAAACACTTTTATATAGCCAAAGTATGATGATCGACTGGGCAATTCTTTGCATCACGCATATAAAATTAAAAGCTTTCTATTTTAATTACCCTTTCAGGTTTGGAATCCCAGCAAGAAACCTGGCCCGTGCCTGTGGGTTGTCGCAAGCTCAATCCAGTGAGCCAAAAGTGCTGCTTTGGAAGGGTTATCTCAAAGTTCCGACCATGCATTCGCCCCAAATGTGGCTTTTTGTACTATAACCCTCTGAGCCAGAAGTGCTGCTTTGGAAGGGTCATCTCCAAGTTCCGACTATGCATTATTCGCCCCAAATGCGGTCTTGTATACTACAACCCACTGAGCCAAAAGTGCTGCTATGGAAGGGTTATCTCAAAGTTCCGACCATGCATTCGCCCCAAATGCGGTCTTGTATACTACAACCCACTGAGCCAAAAGTGCTGCTATGGAAGAGTCGTCTCCAAGTTCCGACCATGCATTCGCCCCAAATGTGGCTTTTTGTACTATAACCCTCTGAGCCAGAAGTGCTGCTTTGGAAGGGTCATCTCCAAGTTCCGACTATGCATTATTCGCCCCAAATGCGGTCTTGTATACTACAACCCACTGAGCCAAAAGTGCTGCTATGGAAGGGTTATCTCAAAGTTCCGACCATGCATTCGCCCCAAATGCGGTCTTGTATACTACAACCCACTGAGCCAAAAGTGCTGCTATGGAAGAGTCGTCTCCAAGTTCCGACCATGCATTCGCCCCAAATGTGGCTTTTTGTACTACAACCCACTGAGCCAAAAGTGCTGCTATGGAACGGTTATCTCCAAGTTCCGACCATGCATTCGCCCCAAATGTGGCTTTTTGTACTACAACCCACTGAGCCAAAAGTGCTGCTATGGAAGGGTTATCTCAAAGTTCCGACCATGCATTCGCCCCAAATGCGGTCTTGTATACTACAACCCACTGAGCCAGAAGTGCTGCTTTGGAAGAGTCGTCTCCAAGTTCCAGCCATGCGTTCGCCCTAAATGCGGCCTTGTATACTACAACCCACTGAGCCAAAAGTGCTGCTATGGAAGGGTTATCTCCAAGTTCCGACGATGCTTTCGCCTAAAATGTGGCTTCTTGTACTACAACCCACTGAGCCAGAGGTGCTGCTATGGAAGGGTTGTCTCAAAGTTTGTAGTATGCAAACCTCGCGCCAGATGTGGAAAATATTTTTATTCCCCTTTGATTCAGAAATGCTGCTCTTACCCGATACGTGTTGTGCCCAAGTTGGCCTCATGCTACATTAAAGGTTAGCAGTCTGAATACGATGCAAAGAGGACTTTGCACGAACATTTCAGGCGGAAAATGGAACATACAATTTTCAAATACTATCGATAAATAAGTTACTTTTTTGTCCGTTTATTTATAACTTTTACAATGCTAGTTGTAAAAGCTTTTTTTAGTCTTAAGATCTTCTGGCGTTTTACATTATGCTGACGTGTAAGGGCTTTGACTGTGGTAATAATTAAAAGAGTTATTAAAGGTGTTAAAAGTGTTATTATTCTGGCGTAAGAATCTCTGACGATCATTACTGATCTTCGATAGCCGTTTCGATGTTAACAAAGTTTTAACTAATGCTATACGAACGTTATGGAGATATTTTTGGACGATAATTTGGGCGTGAAAAATGCAGTAAAATTTGAGCGAAGGCAAACTAGTTACTATCTTGATATAGAAACTGAAAGACTTTGGAGATGCAGTTTTCCTTCACAGTAATTTCATTCGATTTGTAAATGCTCTAGGTTCTCTGGTTGGGTTTTTGGAAAAGAATGTGATCTACCCCTAAAAGTGTTAATGATTTGAAAATCGCCCGAAGACTTTTTGATAAGTTGGACATCTTGGGCTATCATCCTTTTATCATCCCTGACGCAATTTGTCCAGACCTAAGTACGTACAGCTATAATGACGCGATCCCGTCTAACTGGGGGATGAAGATTTTCAGTGTACCCACACTCGCCGAGCCAGCCGTAAACCAAACCAACAACAGGACAGCGGATAACACACTATTCATGGGGACTGCTTCCAATCTATTTGTAAACATGGTCGGGTTTCTGCTCGCCTCTTTCAATGCTGCCATAAAATTCACCTTAGCAATTAAGTTAGCCAGCTCGGCAAATAAAACCTGCACAGCTCATGTAATCACCGGCCAGACAGGTTTGGATTCTACATTTCAAGCCGTGGATTTTGGATTCCAGGTACTGGATTCCAGTGTTTGTCAGTGGAACTTGGATCAGTCTAGATTCCAATAGTTAGTGGGATTCCAGATTCCTTGAGCTGCATTCCGGATTCTAAAGCCCAGTAGTCCGGATTCCACCAGTAAAATTTACCCAAATCACGGATTCCCCAAGCAAAATTTTTCCGGTTTCTGAAATCCAGGATTCCCTTTTATGGGATGACATGTCATCAGGACAATGAAAACTTGTAAGGTAATGGAAAAAAATGCACTAAAATTTTGTCTCAAACTTCGTGTTTTGGGTGAGATTCTTTACCTGGTAAGTTGTGAGTATTTCTCCAAGTTTTATTTTCACGTAAAAAGCATGTGTATTATAGACCGATCTAAATAGCGTCTTTTTAACCACTGCCATTCTCACTTAATCCTATTTTCTATCACCTTTAGCATGGCTTCCTGCGGGGCAAATCTATAGCACCACAACCACTGGAGGTTTGCTATGTAAATTTTGCTGGACTTGCTGGCTAGAGCGAGAGGAAGTGGATACCACCTAAATGGTATCCAGCCAAGAGATGTCTTGCTTCATTCTATGTTCCTTTGGGCTTCCAGTGTTGTAAACAACAAATAATTCTTGCATTCATCCAGTGTGGCTACGAGCTATCCCCTGGTGTTTAGAGAACACAACTTGTTTCATTTTTTAGATCATCCATTTTACTAAGAGAATTTCCTGCGCTTTGCCTGTTATTAAAGAATCTGAATCTCGCTTTTTGCCAGCATGTCTAGAATAAGATTTGGGGAATGCATCTAAGGGCCTCTTCACATGAGTTCGGTCGACCGGGCTGGCCCGCTTACCACAAGGACCAATTTCACCTTGGGTTCATATGAGAAATTTCAGCTCGGTTTCCGAGATGAGAAAAGGCCGAAGATGATCGAGAGTTGTGGCACGAAATTCGAGAACTAAACAAACGTGGCGAAACACAAAGTTATAACTTTCGCGCCTATTATAGCTTTGGCAACTCTTATAGCTGTATCACTGTTGTGAAACGGGATGCTTATGATGTCAAGAGATGATGTGGAAAATACAACAGAAAACAGGCCCGTAGGGAGAGCGTCGCACCCCCCCCCCTCCCACAGGGCCCATAGGTTCACTTTTCAGTTTATCAACGATCTAAAACAAAGTGACATTATTTATTTGTAAAAGCGGCTTAAAAACCTTAAGGGTTTGTTTTTCATAATTTCCTGAATTTTTGTTATTTTAGTAGTGAATATATCTGTGTGGATTTCATACAGGGTGCCTGTACTCGGTCTCTACACAGCCAAGTCCAAGGAGCAAGTACTCACCTTCCCCACCCATGACACTTATGACTATTCAATCACTCCCCACAAGCTCTGCTAGCAGTGTTATAATTATGAGTCACAGCATTGATTTGGTTGGGCTAGCCCGAAGGAAAAATTCCTTGACTTTGCACTGCTTTCTGACAAGAAACTCTAATCAAAGCGACAAAATTTCGTCTCCCTAACCCCCTAGTTTTGACACAAAACAAGAAAGCCACCCACCCACGGATAGATCTGGGCCTGGGCTCTCTACTGACACCTAGCACGACAGCAAGCCTTCTGTTTTTTTTTTCGGTAACACTGGCTTGAACACGGGCGAATAATACACGGATCTACAACTTTCTTTCTTTTCTTTTTCTTTTTAAATAGTGACATTGACATCTGCCATTCTCAAAAACAAGAGAGAATGATCTCTCTTGTCAAAAATTGTAAAAGAAAGTATTCTTTTTGCAAGAAAAGCTAAAACGGAAATCAATTTGAAGTTGAAATTGAGAAATATCCATATTCTTAATGCAGTCACTGACAACCGAATTTTACCCCTAGGGAGTTGCGCCTCCGGCCTCTTTTGGTCCGTCTCCTTGTTGAATCGCACCCACCAGTAAAAAGTCCTGGCTATGGGCCTGGACAAAGCAAGCTTAAGACGATGCAGAATTCATTCGTATAATTCATCCCGCTTTCATTCGGGTAACCGGGCTGAAGTGTTCATATGGAAAAATTTTCCGGCCCACTTACCGAGATCTCGGGAACCGAGCCAGCCTGCCCTCTCATATGAACACATCAAAGAATTCAGAGGTAAGGCGAGATCTCGGAAACCGGGCTCATATGAAGAGGCCCTAAGAAGGGCACGAAACGAAAGAGTGTAAAAAATTTCAAACGTTCAAGTTCGAAGTGCGAAAATTGTAGTAGCCAAAAATCAGTACCAAAATTATTATAATAATAGTTAGTGCTCTCTGATGAAATTTGTTTGATATCTCCTTCATAACTCGGCTACAGGAACATTTTGACTTCATTCTCTTGCGGACTGTAGTTAATTTCTTGCTTGTGATTGCCTGCTAAGAAATGTTTTCCTACCTTACCACACGTCGTCTTAAAAAACAGGTTCGGATTTTTTTCTTTCTGTCTTCTCGACTCTGTACTTCTCTTGTATTTTTTGTCAACTGATCCAGAGCAGCTACAGTGGATCCTCGATATAACAAAGAGCCAATTGGAACTGGCAAACTTTGTTCGCTATAACGAGGTTTCGTTAAAAATATAAATCGAGGTTCTTTCCTATTTGTTTTACTATTACTGGTGCGAAGAATATCGTTTGGTAGTAAAATCCAACTAGCGGTCTATTATCAATGCTGCATTCTGATTGGCTGAGTTACTACTAAGGCTATATGTTATAGCCCACTAGTAGCGAAAAGCGCTAGCTTTGAAAACCAAAACAATGGCGGCTGAATCGCATTTCGCTAGCTAATCCAAGCAATTTGTATGATGAAAATTCTTTCTGGACACCTCAAGAGAGCTGGCACGTGAAGTAACTTAAACTTCAAGGAAAATGTTGAAAAGATAGCACAATCATTGTAAAGCGCTATGAAAGAACTAGTTGGATTTTACTAAAACAATTATTCCTCTTGCCCTCATGGCCTCTGAGTCAGAGCCCATTCGGGCTTGAGGAATAATTGTTAATTATACCGAGGAATTCGTTATATAGAGGTTATATCCAGGTTTCACTGTATTCTTATATTTCAATCAATTTTGTGATCGTTTGGCACAGTGCTAATTTTCCTAAAATATCCGAGTAAGTTGACCCATTTCAGTGCCCAGTTACTCAGTCAAGCGACAAAAAGGAAATGACAGGGCACTATTTTTACGATTTTCCACTTAAAATTAAGGCCAAAAAATGTCGTCTCATCTCCTTAGAAACAGTGTAACTTAACCTTTCAGTTTATGATTCACTCGGCCCGAAGTTATGCCTAAGTAAGCTTGAACTAAAAAACCAATATTAAAGGTTTCAAGGAGCCTTACATATGAAAGGGGGCCAACATAGACTGGGATGAACTTCAGTTAGAGAATTTGGCATGGCAACAAGCTATAATTGAGCGTTTCTTTTGTGGAAGCTCCTCTCGGCTGTATAAACTTTTACTCTAAATGACCTGAATATCTTGTCTTACGCATATTCAGGCTATTACCAGTTGGATAATACTACATTGAACGTCAGTAGTTTTCAAGTGCCTACTTCTTGTTTCAGACTTAAAGGTATTAGAAAACTGTATTTCAATATAACTTCTGAAACTTCAATGCTATAATGGATGCCTTCTCAAATTAGTTACTGCATTTATTGAGTAGCGTTAAAAGCGGGGAGCTGAAAGAATAATGATAAGTTATAATTTCTAACGTTCCAAATACGTGACTAGATTAAGGTTTCAGGTGCCCTTTCAGCAAATCGATGACCAAATATATTTCTAAGTAGGTACAGTAAAATAACAAGGACCGCGGAGTTAAGAATAAAACAATATTAACGATTTATTTTGTGCTTGCCTGTGTAGCGGACATTGACTCCTACCTTTTAGCGTTAGGTTTACGAATACAGTCATCCGGCCACAAATATCTTTTATTTTGATGACAATTTTATCTGCCCCGTACAACTGAATCAATAGTGCAAGTAGATAAGGTTTATGAACATTTTAACTTTTGAGATTAAAGACGCTTCTCAATGATTCTACTGCAAAGGGTCTCGATGGTTGACAAAGTAATATTTTCATCATTTTATGAAGGTTAAATCGCATCAACTGATTCATATGAAGGAAGGATAGGGAATCAATATTGTTACAATTAACGTTTCCTTTTCTATTTACATGTACTATATCTTGAGGACGTTATAAATTGTGGAATGCTGCCTAAGTTTTTTGAACTTTTTGATAACTTTAGTAGATGTAGGGTCTTTCCTTCATACAGGTTAAAGAAGAAAAAAATGAAAAACGGCCAGTCCGTCTTCTTGAATACAAACTGTGATCATTCATCCTCCCATATATTGACCATTTAAGTAAGCACTCTTTTCACACTTGATATCTGCTGTAAGCCTCATAAGTAGTTGCTCACACCTGAGAGGCAATTACACTTTAAAAAGGACAATTCAACTAGTAATTTGGAATTTGCTTCCGCTTTGCTTTGTTAGAAAAGGCCTGTTTCACAAACAGAAACGGCATTATAGCTGGCAGCCAGCATGAAGGGTGTTACTCGAGGAATTATACTCGTTCTTCTCGCGGTTTTTGCTGTTATAAAAGCAGAAACATTGGCTGAGGAGAGTGTTGCACCTCATGAAAACACTCTCATTGGGATCAATAATGCTGAAGTTGTAGCTGAAAATCCTGTAGAAGATGACAGGGAAGATGAAAGGATCCCCACGCAAGAGGACAAAGGTATAACCTTACGAACTTGACCATTTCAGGACAACGTTTTGTTAGATAATTTCTCACACTTGCAGGCACTGCAATTCACTTCTGCTTCAACCTGGTCTTCTAGTCATATTAATTCCCCGTGTCCTCTTAGTTACAAGAAGGTTTTTTTTTATAGTTTAGATTGAACATTCAAAGAAAAAGAATACTGCTTTCTGTAACGGAGAAATAACACATCGCAAACCTTTTTTGTTCAAATAGTCCAGACAATAAGCATGAATAACAACTGAGAAGCAAGTGACTTTTCCATCGAAAAAACAACCAAAATGTCAAAGAAGTTTTGGCGAGCGTCTTCGTGTCAGCTTTTAATTTTCCGAACAGAAAAAAGTCCTTTATTGGACTCGCTAATGTAGCCTCTGCATGGGCCTTATAAAATTAAACCGTGAGAACAAAAGTTCAATCACTCTTAAATAGTTCAGTACAAATTCAATAAATCTACTTGTTGAGGTGGTTTTTTCCCGTATGATCAGTTCATTGACTAATCAATATTCAGTTTGTTGAATTTTTGTTTTAATTACTTTCTATCATTCAGAAACTGACGAGGAAAATTGGGAAACGCAACAAGATCAATTCAACGAAGAAGCAGCTGGCGAGGAAAATGCTGACTCTGACGAGGAAAACAACTTACCCACAGGTATTAGTTGAGCAAAAGTACAGTATTCTTAACTTCTATTTCTTCCCACTAAATTAAAACTTCCTAAGTGCGTGAAGTCACTGCGCTTGCGCGGTGACCCCAGGACATTGTTCCAGATCCCCAATAATTACATGGTATCTGCCCCTTCTCGATTAAAAGATGGTTGCGATTGTAGAACATAAAAGGCTCCTCTATGCCTCTAGTGAACCAGTTTTATTCCTCCAATTTTAGGTCTGAAGTTTTTGTAGGAATTTGAGCAAAAGCTGCACATACACTGAAGAAGTTTAACAGGCTTGATTCGGAATGTGTGCATTTTTGGGAGTTTAGATAGCTCTCTTTTTATTTTATTCACTGTTTACTGATGACCCATTTATAGAAGCCCAGGATGAAGATGAAGAAGTTTCTGACGAAGAAGAGGAGGAAGAAGCAGGACAGGATGAAGAACATTATGCGGAAGAACAAGCTGCTGACGCTGATGACGAAAACAGCGCGCTCATGGGTAAAGGTCAGAAGAGTAGTTGTACTCAGTACGCTTCATTACCTACCGTACATACCTTCCCGTACATTTTGTGGGTAACTCTAATCAAACAAAACAATAATGGCTTTTATTTACTCTGAGTTTGCTGATATATATTTATACACTGAAGAGATGTCAGGCCTTTTTAATGTGTGCATTCATTTTTCTGAGTTGAAATAGCTCTCTTATGATTTTATTACCTGTTTACTGATGACCCATTTACAGAAGCCCAGGATGAAGATGAAGAAGTTTATGACGAAGAAAAGGAGGACGAAGCAGGACAGGATGAAGAAGATTATGAGGAAGAACAAGCTGCTGACGCTGATGACGAAAACAGCCCCCTCATGGGTAAGTTAGAAGAGTAGTTGTCCTCAGTACGCTTCATTACCTAACGTACATACCTTGAGGTACATTTTGTTGGTACCGTATTTCCTAGAATAATAGCCGGGGGCCATTATTTCTTTTTCCGTACAAAAAGGGGGCGATTATTCGACGGAAGGCGATTATTTGAGGGAGGTGATTATTTCAAATATTACTCACTGGAAATCGTGTCCTAAATATATTTTTTTATCATGCCATTAAATCAGAAAATAATCGCATCAAATTAATATATAACTGAACATAGGCTTTTTAGGTGTTCCAAATTTAGTTCCCTGATTAATTTTCATAGCTTGAATCGTCACTGATCAGTTTTGCTGGATCACATTGCACTTACACTTGACAGGGGGAGGGCGATTATTCGAGGGAGGCGCTTATTTTAAATGTTTCCGTTCAAAGGGGGCGATTATTCGACTGAGGGAGGCAATTAATCGAAGGACGGCTATTATTTGAGGAACGGTAACTTAAAGCAAATAAAACAATAATAGCTTTTATTTACTCTCAGTTTATACTAAAGAGGTGTCATGACCTTACATGGTATATGGTTCATACATTTCAGTTATGAGATAATTTCTGCCAAATGAGTTAAATCTGTTAAGTTTCAATTTTGAAAAAAAACTTCTTTATTCAGTATATATAGTGACTAGAAGAGCCAGATTATATAGCCAAAACTCTCTCCTACTACAAAAGACATCATATACTTTATGGGTTTAAGATTTCTTTATGTTTACTTTCGACTTTCAAATCCTTCTTGTTGCTACCACCCGCTATCTACATGAACCAAGTGGTGCAAAAAATTAACTGCTTTCGAATTTTGCTTTTTTCAATTGACCCTATTTCTTTACAGAATCCAGCGAGGAAGCTGATGAAAATGTGCTAAAAAGTAACACCCCGGTTGCGTCACGCTGTGGTATATACAACCGAATCACCCAAAAGTGCTGTTTCGGACGTAAAATACCCAAATTTCTCCCCTGCCGTCCTCGACCGAGATGCGGTTTAGCCTTCTACAACCCACGGACCCATAAGTGCTGTAACCTTAGAGTGATCTCCCGGTTTGTCCCCTGCCGTCCTCGACTGAGATGCGGTTTAGCCTACTACAATCCACGGACCCAAAAGTGCTGTAACCGTAGAGTGATCTCCAAGTTTGTCCCCTGCCGTCTTCGACTGAGATGCGGTTTTGCCTACTACAACCCACGGACCCAAAAGTGCTGTAACCGTAGAGTGATCTCCAAGTTTGTCCCCTGCCGTCTTCGACTGAGATGCGGTTTTGCCTACTACAACCCACGGACCCAAAAGTGCTGTAACCGTAGAGTGATCTCCAAGTTTGTCTCCTGCCGTCTTCGACTGAGATGCGGTTTTGCCTACTACAACCCACGGACCCATAAGTGCTGTTATAGGCCCACACATGTTGTACTTAAGTATGCCTCATGCCGTCGACGCGGTTAGGACATTACTGATCCGAGAGCAAAGAAAACGCAAAGAGGTAAAGCAAATCGGATGAACTGATACCAAGTTAATCTTTTCTTGAATTTTCGTTTGGTTGTCAATAAAATTTCCTTGATAAGTAAAAAGATATGGCGTTGTGATTATTCTTGTTCAAACAAAGTTTAGTCCTCTCAAAATTACTGGAAAAAAAGAAGTATTTCGATATGGTGATGCCCTGGGGGATATTCAAGGGATGTTAATGTACCACCGAGGCCATCAAGCCCTAGCCCTGATTAAGAAATCCAAAAAAATCGTTCATTTCGCGACACTTTTATGACCAGACTCCTTATTTTATGACCCGGATTCATTTCTTTTCGTATGGCAAAATTCAATAACGTTTTAAATCAGGGGGATTGCATCATGGAATTTTTTTGTGAAAAAAAAATAAAGACAGTATATACTGAAGACCTCTTACAGCCAACCTTCACACTCTTGTAAAGGCTGTCGGTCCAAAAATGATACGGCCTGTTTAAGACTCCAAAAAGTGAAATAAAATTATGTTCCCAGTTTAAGACTCAAGACCCTAAAAAGTATATCTTGTTCAGATGCACATACCAGTTTAGGCCAAAGAGATGTCCCCCCGGGGTGGGGCATTGACGCTACAAACACTTTTGGCTGTTCTTGTTCAGTATGTCAAATAGTCAGGGGCGCAGGCAGGCATTTTTTTTCGTTTAAGCCCAGGAGGGAAACGTTGAAACTGAAAAAATCACGAAATTCAGTACAAGGAAAAGTATTTTTTAGCGCAAAAAGCTCAAAAATAGATTAACCTACCTATTTCGTGTAAACTTGGCTCGAAAAGCCTCAAATGCGGCTTCTTTTGATGCTTCTTTGACAACCGTACGAGAAGAATGTGCCGCCATCTTGTTTAGTTCGCACCCTTCCAGAGGAAAACCGCTGTCCGCAAATTGAGGACTTGTGTTTTTTCTTAGTAACCGACCCAGATCCTTTCTCGGTCAAAGGGAGTCAACTTATGGTAAAAACGCAAACTTTGGCAAGCCATAAATCGTTTGGAGATGTTTCATAGGAAACAAAACTACATTTTTTGAATATAAGGCACCATAAACTATAACCTGGCTAAAAAGTATCCAGATCTCAAAACATGAAATTTGGATCAATACCAAAGTAGTATACCTTTTTAAATTGCGCGTTTTGAACACATGGGACACATGTATATTTTTATACCCTTTTCTTTGTACTGTGATGATCTTTGCCTTCTCAGTCTTTGGCTTGACAATCGTCTCTGTAAACTGCTTGTCGGTTAAAAAAAAAAACGAGGCAGAGGGCCTAGGATGGACTTTCTTTCTGATCACTGTTGCGCTACTGAATTTTTATTTCTTGTTTACTTTACGATTTATTCTTACATTTCATTTCTTTTAAATAGTGACATTGAAATCACAAGAACACTGATTTTGTTCTTTTTAAGTATTTTATCAATTAAAGAACTGCATACTATCACGAAAGAATGACTCAATAATGCCGTATAGACAAGAACATCGTCGTTAATTTTGAACTTCTATCGAATGACATACTTTTCCGATAATAATCGATAGTAATCGATAAAAATTGAGAAATCAATCATTGAAGATTTCTATCGGAAAATGATACCCATCGAAGATCAATAACGATTACTAATTATCGGCCTATCGATTAACTACGCCTGAAAAACTTAATTGTCGAGGCTGCGAAAATCTAAAAATTTTGTAAAATGATAAATGTTGTTATCATATATGGCATTCAACTGGCATTGGGTAACGCTCGACTAAAATACGCTGGAAACCGAAATGCAGGTATTTGATTGAGCCTGTGAGCCTGATTTTTAGCAAACATGTTAAGCACCAAAGTGAAAGAAAACGCCAGCATATAAAGTAGTTATAGGAGTGAATTGAAAAAATTGAAAAAAATAATAATTTAATTAAACGATTTTTTTTTCTCCAGGTTAGCAAAGATAAGAGGTATTTTCTCCTACTTTTCCTTTCGCAGTTGTATTTTCGGTCTTATATTGGATGCCTGAAACTTGTCCTTCGGGCTTCTTTTCAGTCAAATATAAATGGCTTATGATTTTCGGTTGGTAAACGTTTAGAAGTTAAAGAGGCACCCTCCTTCATTTCAGGCTTCTCTTTTTCTCTTTTGTTCTTTGACAACTGATTTGTAGCAGTTGTTTTTATTGTGATCGTTCGGTTAGCTAATTTTTTAAAAAAATATTTGAGTACTGTATTTATTCGAATAAGCGCCCAACCGCGAATTAGCGCCCACCTCGAATAAGCGGCCATCCTAAAGGCAAAAAAGTTGATAAGCGCCCAGCCTCGAATAAGCCCTCACCCCACCCCCTCCCCCTCCTTACTAAACTCAAATAAGCGCCCAACCTCACCCCACCCACTTGAGTGACAATGAGATTGAAATTGAAATTGAATAAGGACCGTAATAAGAGACTTCCCCGAAGACGGAGTTTTCTTCAGAGTATTTTACAGAAATCTTTCTTTGTTATTTCTTCGCGTTTTGTTATTAGCATTTACTCTTTTGTTGCAAAATAAATATACTACACTTGCTGAAAATAGTGAAAATTTAATAAGCGCCCAGCCTCGAATAAGCGCCCGCCTCAAATAAGCGCCCACTCTCAAGGTCCAAAAATTTAATAAGCGCCCAGGGCGGTTAATCGAATAAATACGGTAAGTTGACCCATTTCAACACTCAGTTACCCAGTCAAGCGACAAAAAGGAAATGACCCGGCACTTTTTCTTTTTCAATTTTTCCCTAAAAAGTTCCCCAAGGTCATTTAGCCGAAAAAATGTAGTCTCATTTCTTTAGAAACCATCGTTGACCTTTCACTTTGTTACTCACTCGGCCCAACGTTATCTCTAAGTAACTGACCTATGAAATAAACGTTACAGGTTACATTATTTAGTCTTACGTGTGGGAGGCCAGCATAGACTGGAATAAACTTCCGTTTTGGGAAGCTGGCATAGCAACAAGCTATTTTGTCAATGAGCACTTCTTTTGTAGAAGCTCCTTCAGCTGTATACACTTGTAATAATATCTTAACTAACGCCTATTTAGGCTATTAGCAATCGGATAAGATTACGTCGAGCGTGAGCAGTTTTTAAGTGCCCACTTCTTGTTTCAGACGTAAAGGTACTAGAAAACTATATCTCAATATAATGTCTGAAACCTCATAAAACTAACGCTTTCAGTTTGGCCCTCTTGAGTTTAGATGTACAACATAAATGATCATCATTTTTAAATGAAAAAAGAGGCGAACACGTCAGTGCATGGAGATGTTGAAAAACTAATCACCGTAATCATAGATTATCACACTGTTCTATCATAACCCATGGATTGGGAAACCATTATTGAAAAACCAATTTAATAATCATTTTTCCTTGAAATCATGCATGAAATGAAATCTCAGTTACTCGAGCAGGCAATATTAAAAATAAATATATAGATTTAGCCAGGGCTAAAAGCGAAGCTCCCATTAATAAATTAATGATTTAAACCAAACAATAAACTTGTAATCCACAAATCAGTTAACTTAAGGGCACATATGTGACTTTTTAGGGAAAGCTAAGTCTAAGTGATTTTAGAGTGAAAAAAAATCTTACATCGAATTGATAGCCGGTATATATACACCCAAAAAATAGCAATCATCGTCGATCACATTTAAGAGCCATAATAGCTCTTGATCACAGTAGATTAGGCCTGGAAAACGAATTCATGGAAAAAACAAATCAGGCCGAATATTTCACGTTCGACAAGTTTACTTAACAAAATCTTGCCAACAACTCTGGGAGCGTGTAAACCAACATTTCATACTTTTTATGCATCACATCTGAGGTGAAACAGAAATATGAGGCGCTGTTTTTATCATACAGACCTCAGACAAAATGCAGTATTTCACAATTTTTCAAGACAAATTGCACTCATTCAATATTCAGAACCGTACGAAGCACGCGTGGGCTTTTAGCAAAACCGTTCAAAAAATTTCCAAAATCACCTATACGGCCAGCCGGTTGTCACTTTTGACAAGCGCCAAATCTTCGGTGAACATTAAAAGAGTTACGCTTCAACATAATAAAGAATTTAGTGTTTATTTTTTTTATTTAATGGTTTTATAACGATGTGTAATCTTAAAAAGCGTTTGATACGCGCAGCATTTTGAGTACTCCTGCAAGCGTTGTCTATGAACGACTGAAAACAAACAGCAAAGCGATTAAAATTGCAAGAGACTACTCACAATCAATAAAAGAAATGTAATTCGGTGAAACATTTACAGAGACAACAATTTTCATTCACGAAGACAAGTATTAAAGCGTCTCTAAAAATCCTGAGTCTTTACGCTTAAGCCTAAAAAGCTTTTAGCCGGCTTCCTGGTGTTTACTGTTTTCAGAGATGAACTCGACGCAAGAAAATCGCTCAAAGCTTTCTTTCTACAGCCAAAATTATAACTAAATACTCTTCAGAACGTTTTTTCATTCTATATGCGGAGAGAAAATATCGACTAAAGGCTTTTTAAAGCTCTGTAAGCTTATATATACTAGATCAGATCATTGTCTCAGATCTTAATACAAACGTGCATAAATTAGCCTCATAAACTGCGCTCGACTTCATGAAATTAGATATAAAGAAACAAACATACACTGTATACAATAATTACTCAGGCTTACCATTCGATATGCAGCTCTTGAAAGCTATCAAGTAAGGCCAGAATCGCTTGAGGGACTTTTCAACCCCGCATCCAGCAAAGTGAAAAACGAAAACGATGCATCCGAAATCGGATTTCCAACTTTGACAACCGGCGCATTTCCCAACCAAAAATTCAATAAACAAACCAGCCATGAATCAAAGAAGACTGTTGATAGCAGCTGTATTTCATTTTAAGCATCCAGTGGAAAAAGACAGTAAAAAACATCACAAGTTGACAAAATACTCTGTCAGCTTCGGCTGTCAAAGTAAGCAAGGTTCAAGATGCTGTATAAATTTTCTGCATGAACTCACCTGTCAAATTTTGACCAACCAGAGCATAAAAATTGGACGGTCGTAGAGCGTGATCAACACGTGACTATGGTGAGAAAAGTGAAAAGCCTCTGTCTTCCCTGCTTGTATTTTTAAATGACTGGCTGAATTTTCGCGTCCGAGATCAGTTTGAAAACAAAATGTTAATAACGCGGGGCCATAGTGACATTAACACAACACTTTCTGTCATCATGTCATTATTTTGCTGCCGTTCTCTTTGCCTTTGTATTTCTCTTGCGCGTTGCCTTTGTCTGTTCATTCTAGCTCTGTCTCGTTCTGCTTGCCGGCGTTTTTCACTATAATTTTCTCTGCTTCTTCTCGCTCTGACTCTTTCTACTTGCCGACTTTCTTCGCTAAAATTTTGTCTTCTTCTTCTACTTCTAACGCGCTCTCATTGGCGATCGTCTTCGCTTGTTCTACGCGTGTTGAATCTTGCTCTCTGCCGTTCACCTTCTCTTTGCTCTCTGCTTAAAACCTGTCGTCTACACGCTAAAATCTCTCTGCTGTTGTTTGTTGACATAATAGCTTTCGTAAGTTGTAATAAAAAGTTATAAAGGCTCTGTCGAAAAATCTTTTTGCTAAGTTGCTTTGAAATTTCTTTTTTCAAAACCAGTTGCGCGATATAATTGCGCGACGTCGCTCCATGCGATTTCCCGCCAAAAAATCTCTACTTTCCCCTACCCCAAGAGTCCATGCGGACTACTTTCCACTACCCGGAAAGTCCGTACGGACGGACGTACGCTGACGTCATAACCAAAATTTCTCGGATGGGTAGTTTATCTTAGTTATGGTGCTCCGCTCGCTCGCGCTTCGCGCGCGCAAGGAGCTCCGCTATTAACCCTTCAAGTGGCTGAACATGGTAACGGCTCAGCTAAACTTGGGCGCGACACAAATTCCTTCATTTACGAACATAGTGATAACAAAAACTGATTTAGCAGAGATTTAACGGCAAATCAGCCCGGGGTAAAAGAAAGAGTCTTTTCCTGAGTCTTTTACACATGTTCGGTATGTTAAAGACAATTAGGTAACAAGAGTTATATTTATTAGACCTTTCCATTGGACCAGTTAGAGAAAATTCGTCAAAACGTGTCAAAAGAAAGCTAGCCTTAAAATTAGTAAAGATGCCAAGTTTAGACGTGATTTGTTGAAAACTAACGAATATTCAGCCCCACAAAGTCGCCGAATTTTAGAGACGTTTGTATGGTGGGGACCAAGTTCGTACCAACCCACCCACGCCCCCCTCGACTCACCAAACAGAAGTCTGTAAAATTTAGTGACTTTGTGAAGTAATATATCTTCGCTCGCTCTCAAGGTATCACAGTTTCCCAATTTTAAGGCGCTCTTTCCAGATGTCTTTCCAGCGGTGTCAACGATTATTCGTCTTTTTATCCAAACTTGAAAAACCCGTGTAAGGGTCTATTCAATATAAGACTCATGTAATGATAACGTACTCGCCATTCAACTGAGGTATTTGTGCGCATTTTGTTATTTTCACCTTACAGTAAGCTCAGTGCAACCCCATGGCCCGATGCGGAATTGCCCTTTATATAACCTCAAAATGTCCAGTCATTCCTTCAGTTTCATATCAACGGAGTAGTTGCTCAGTGGAGCCAAAAATAGAATGTGCTCAAGCTTAGCAGCGCAGTAGAATAACATAACGCTGAACGTAAGCAGTTTTCAAGACGTGAAGGTATTAGAAAATTCTTTTTCAATATAACGTCTGAAACCTCAAAAAAACTAACTCTTAAATAATGACCACCTCCTTCACAATGACACAGTGGTCCCGTGGGAAAGGAATTATAGATAAAAACTGTTTTTAAAGCCAGCTCACTCGTCAAGTAAGCAAGCGCGCGGTAATTTTCACCTTCACGTAATTCAGAATCCTTTTTAATCAAATTTAATACTGGAATGGATGACTTCTCAAATTGGTTAGTATTTATAGAGTAGCGCTAAAAGCGGGGGGCTGAAAGTGACGTGATAAGTTGTGATTTCTGACGTTGCAAAATAAGTGACTAAATTAAGGTTTCAGGTGCCCTTTCAGCAAGTCAGTGACTAAGTATATTTCCAAGTAAGTGTGATCAATACAACCATATTAACTATATGTTTTGCAGCGGGCATTAACCAGAATACAGTCATCTCCAAATATCATTTATTTTGGTTACAAATGAATCTATAGTGTGAATAGAACTACAGAGATTAAAGAGGCTTCTCAGTGGGACTCGATGATTGACAAATTAACATTTGGCAAAGTAGCATTTGCAGGGTTAAATCGCATCTAGTGAGTCATATAAGGGAGGGAAACGATTTATTTACAATTAAGGTATTCCTTGTTGTTTTTTTACACGATTAAATTTCTGCAAACGTATTATACCCTTAAGTATTTGATAGATAAAACTGTGAATAATTATATGGACTCAAACGCACGGACGCCAAATGTTACCTTTTGTTTATTTGTGTCTCTCTACGAAAATTTCCGCTCATTTTGACCGGTATAAAATCTCTTGGCCTTAAAATGTCATATCTCTAAAATGTAGTACCATTGAGAAAGAGTTGAATCGCCAGCTCAGTGATAAAACCCGCTTCGAACTCCTCAATTTATTTCCTCGCCAAACGCCAAATAACACCGTGCTTTGGACATAATTTGCATCATCTGGTTGATTTTGATTGACGGATCGAATCAGGGTAATGCGCATAGGGCTTTCCACAAGTTACTCGGCAACTTTTTGGCAACTTCTCGTATTTCGAGCAACTTTTTGCCTTTCAAGCAACCTTTTGCATTTTGAGCAATTTCTCTAGTTTTCTTCTAATTCTGAGTTGTCGGAGCAGCTTTTAGTGCTTTAATTGGCCTTTCTTACATATTTCACAATGTTTTAGTAGACAATTTATGGATTTCCTGTAAAAAAGGAGCCAAATCATGGGCGCAAGATAAAAGTAGCCTAGCTGCCAGGTCAACGGTTTTTAGAGAAAATTCAAAATGGTGGACGAAGATTCATACTCGACTGACTGAACTGACTTGGGTTTCTAAGGTGAAGAAAGTCATTTAACAGTTTTATTGGATCATTACATTTTTTGGTTTTATTTGAGGACAAAGTTATTTATATAACAACGTTGGTTACGCTGCAAAATTGCACAAAAATGCTTAGAAATATTACAATTTGCATATTTTAGCATCAGACCAAAAAAAATTTAATTTGCTTTTTCGAGCAACTTTTGAGCAACTTTCGTCACAAAAAGCAACTTTTGAGCAAATTTTTGAGAAATTCCGGGAAACGTTTTGGAAAATCTCGAGCAACTTGTGGAAAGCCCTAAATGCGCATGTAGATATGACGTAATTCAAAATGGCATCGAAAATGCAGATGATATGGAGGAAAAAATACAACTTAAATGGTTATCTCTGGGTAGCCCAGAATAATCAATTACCACAGGATTCCTAAGATTAGGAGAGTTGTGTTCTCCTTCCTCGTAGATTTAAAGCTTTTTCAGCGAGGATGGAATAATACAGTCTGCTAGAAAGTAAAATAAAATTTCGGTAGGAATTTAGATAACCAAACCAGCATTCAGTTGCTTGGTGAAGTGTTAAAGTTAAACGATATTCTGAGCTAATTTCATTATACGTCATCTTAGGTGATTAAGACCAAATAACTAAATACTGGATGTATAGCAGGCCTTATTGTGAGATATACTGGCCTTACTTAAGGATCCCTTTACTGGCCTTTAATGTACCGATATACGATACTCTTTAACAATAACGCCGTACAGAATGTCAATTCTTCCGTTATAGTGTGGTAGATTCATACATTTCAGACCTCACTGTGTATTTTCATTTAGAAGCAATGAATGAGAAAAAACCGCTTGATAACCGTTTTTTGTTGTTGTACTTTTAATAAATCTTGGGTTTTTCGATAAAAGAGCCGGCACTAATAACATCTGTCAAATATTATAGTGCATAATCATATAAATAGTTTTACGTACACTGTTTCTATTTTTTAACCACTTGGTTTATTGACGTAAACATGAGTGGTGTGAGAAATGTACTATCAATACTAAAAATAAGACTATAACTTACTACGCTCTATAACTTATAACTAAGCTCTATTTCTGATTAATATTAGGTTCCCTGGATAGAATATCAAGTAAAAAACGGCGTTTCAGTATATTCAGTTATAAGAGATTATACCCTTTAAGCGTGTTGCCATAAGCCACTTCTGCTTCCTAATAGGTTGTGATATTTCAGGTCATGTTTTATTCGGGTTCAAATGTGAAAATAGTTTTTGTCATTGCTATTTATGAAGACATTAACTAGCGACTGGAATAACTTATCTACACCAATGGCGATGATTAAATTACTTTTTATCATTATGCTTCAATGTAAAAGACTTAAGACTTTACCTTAAACCAAACTTGAACAGTCAATCTCAAACTCATTTATTTAATAATTTATAAAGAAAATACAAAGGAAATTCATGTTTAATTAATGAAACACTTCGAAGTTCGTCAAAAATACTCCGCTGCGCGTCGCGTGGTATTTTCAACTCTCTTCTCGGTGTTTTATCCGGTGATCAAACACTGCGTCTCATGTTTGATATATAGTACTTAAACGTGCTGAGGTACCCTGACGGAAATTTAAATTGTTTTGAAACCACAAAGGCTGGTGCATGACTCAGGCTTAACTCTCAATATCAGCAAATCCTACAAGTTTCATCCCAAGTACGAGAAATGACAATTTTTTATGTACTCTGAGGATTATATTAGATATCTTGGCATTTCGATCAATGAAAATTTAACCTGATTCACCTGGAAACATCATAGTGATGCTATTTATGCACTGAAAAATCAGTAAAACCGTTAACTTACTTTTTTCGTCATTGGACGTGCTGCCTGTAAACAAGCATCAACATTCTATGAATACTTTATTTCTCAAGCAGACTATTTTACTCTTGAACGTTCTATATTAGCTAATACTGTAAGTATCCTATATCTAAACTTATGCATGACCTCTTTAACAGAACTGTACTAGTTAACGTTCTAAATGTATTTCAAGAAACAAGCTTTGTCACTCTTACAACTATAGATTATCTACTTCAGGATTTTTGTTGTCAAACGTTCCGACTTGAATTGAATAAACTTTTTTCTCTCTTTCGACCAAAGTTATGGAATGAACCTTTCCATTTCCGACATCTTGCAAAGAATACAGTGTTTCTACATGACGTCACGGCGGCCATATTGGAATTCCAAAACAATAAAACGGCGGCCATGTTGGTGTCCCAAACCAATCCTGTGAGAGTTGAACTCTTTTCTTATGAAAACGCTCTCTTTTGTTCCAATAAATATGCATAGACGCTGGCCACGTAAGTGAAAACGCTGACTATAAATTAAATTAAATTCTCTGTACATTTCTTTGTGTTATTTTGAATATACATTGATACTTCCACTCTAATCAAAATAATTTGTAAAATGAGCCAAAACTTGTGAGTCATACATTCTGTTTTGCTTAACATGTTTCTACTTTAACGTTTTTTTTCTGGTTTTGATTTAATTAGTTTAAATTTGTACACCTTAATATATGCGACCTCAAGTTTAATCTCGGGACTATTGATTTCTGATCTATTCCTTTGTTTCATGCCCTGTTAGTTCTCAACTATACTACGACTTTTAATCCACTTTACTACTGTAAAATTTTTTTGATGCATTTTCGCCTCGAGCGGGGTTCAAATGTTGTCTTTAACCATTTCAATGAAAAAAAACTTCTACCGGCGACGTGTTTGCTTCAAGTGTATAGATTTTTTTGTACTCTCAGAGGAAAACGAAAATGGAGATACTGATGCAGAATGAAAATATAGTTGTTTAGTTCTTCTTTTTTTTTATCATTACAATACACAACTCAACAAGGAAAACGAGCAAAATTCAGTGTGCAGTATTTCTGACGAGCGCCTCATCGACAAAAAAAGGGATCTCGAAAAGAAGTACATTTCGTCTGAAGTAAGACGCCTATATACCTTGCGTCGTTATTTAAGTATTCCTTTCAATGATATCAGAAAGCAAAGTGTAAAGCTCAGAAGAACGGTTTAAAAAGCTTCATCAATTTTTTAAAAAAGTAGAATGATTTAGACTAAAGCGCCCTTGATTCCAAATAATCCCTAATCCTAGAGTTAATAAAAAGTTTTTGTGAGTTTAATAGTCTTGTAAAAAAAAGTGTAATCACTCAGGTGAATCCACTATTACTTCTTCTTTCCATTGTGTAAAATGGGGTACAAATACAATTTACGTAGGTTTCTTTTTCCAATATAATATCTGAATAAGTGGACACTTGTGCAGTTAATTCATCACGCTGAAACAAAAGTCGTATATTGGAACAGTTTTCCTCTTAAATTTGTTATAAAAGGCGTTATACACTGAACTAGTAGCATTCGAAACTTGAGAGCAATAATGAAGCGTGTAGCTCAAGGAATTGTCGTCCTCCTCGCGGTTTTTGCTGTTATCTACGCAGAAACGTCTGAAAATGTTGCTTCCGATGAAAGTATTCTTAACTCGCCTAAAACCAACGATGAAAACGTAGCTGCAACTCCAGCGGAGGATGAAAAAGAAGACGAGGCTGTCGCTCTTAAAGAAGCAGACGAAGGTAGGAGCGTCTAGTTAAAATTATCATGAACATTACCTATTAAAGTAATCTAATGATGCATATACATGAAATCGTTAGATTCACAAGATTCACAGAGATTTCCGTATCATTGCTTACTTACTTACTTGGGGAAATTTTGTGTGAATTTCTGGTATCTTCTTAAAGGCAATGAGCTACGGATTGATAGGTGTAAAACAGGGATAGAGATGCATGCCCGGCTATGCCCATTAGCGGTTCTACTTTTTTACTAAGGTAAGAATAATATTCAGACGGTACAATTTTTCTCTAAAAGACGGAGATGAAGATGCTGAAGATGAAGATGCTGAAGATGAAGAATTTGAAGATGAAGATGCAGAAGAGGAAAATGCTCAAGACGATGAAGATGAAGAACAAGATGAATATCCGGAAGATGAAGACATCCCCGAAGATGAAGTGGCCGAAGCTGATAAGGAAAGCGACCCACTGACAGGTAAAAGCGGTTTCGCTCACCCCATTGCCAGTTGATTGCAAAATTCTCGTCTTTAGTAATGATGAACATTTTCAGCTTATAATTACATTCTTATCCAGTCCGTGGAACAGCTTTTGGAAGCTTTTGTAGTTTAGTTTGGCTAAACAAGAAAAAAAAAGAGAGAGTATTTAGCTGTTTTATGTTCATGCATTGGAATGGATGTAGATTCCATACACGGCACGACTCCCGCTCTATTAAGGAATTTGCGCGTACCAAACACGAGTAGGTATTAACTTCGCCAACAGGCCAGTAGGAGGAAGAAAATCAGCCTGAAATTGCATTATTTAGATTACTGGCACAATGATAGGACAAACAGATCATATTGGAGTCTGTGAGACGTCCTTTTTTACGATAAGCAATCGCTGCTTCTATTCAAACGTGAGCTTTTTTGTTTCAGAAGAGGATAGCGAAGATTATGAAGAGGAAGAAACACAAGAAGATTATCCCGATGAAGGTGATGCCGCTGACGAGGAAGACACCAAAAAAGAAAGTGATTCAGGTATTATGACATTGAACAAGTAATAATGAACAACAGGAACGTTTTTGTGCACTCGAGAGAAGACAGCTAGGAGTTGTGTTTTGATCAGGAGATATATAATCCTGGCATTTGCACATCTGGCCACGTTCGTATGCAATACAACTGAAACATTTTGGAAGAATTAGCATTGTACAAACCTGGCGATCGTTTCACGGCAAACGCGAATAAGACAAACAAAACTCTCTTTGCAAAGGTATTGTAACTCCGAAATCTCTTGATCAGCTGTTTCCAGCACTATGTCAGTCGCCAGTGACGCATCTTACAACCTTGCAATCTGTAGCAAGGGAAAAAGTGCCTGACCGTTGCTCCTATCAGGGACTAAAAGCTTTAATCTTTTCTCTACTGGAAATTGGCCTGGAAAGATTACTCAAAGATTACTAAAAAAGACTGAAAGCTAATTTAAGTTTATAGTAAAACCTTCAACAAAAGAGAAGAGCAGGCCGATTTGTAGTGCCTTTAGATAAAACCTGTCGGTTCGCGGTTTAAATGTCATTAATTAAGTGAAAATACCGAAAGAAAGTTCACGTAGTTATAAAACAAGGTTGTGTTAATTGAAAGTTCTTTGCGCCCGTCTTATGGCACCTATTTAATCCTAATTTTGTCTCTCCTTCATATGATGTAAAATAACGCTTTTGTCTAATTGTGAATGAAACACTTTTATATAGCCAAGGTATGATGATCGACTGGGCAATTCTTTGCATTACGCATATAAAATTAAAAGCTTTTTATTTTAATTACCCTTTCAGGTTTGGAATCCCAGCAAGAAACCTGGCCCGTGCCTGTGGGTTGTCGCAGGCTCAATCCAGTGAGCCAAAAGTGCTGCTATGGAAGGGTTATCTCAAAGTTCCGACCATGCATTCGCCCCAAATGTGGCTTTTTGTACTACAACCCTCTGAGCCAGAAGTGCTGCTTTGGAAGGGTCATCTCCAAGTTCCGACGATGCATTCGCCCCAAATGCGGTCTTGTATACTACAACCCACTGAGCCAAAAGTGCTGCTATGGAAGGGTTATCTCAAAGTTCCGACGATGCATTCGCCCCAAATGCGGTCTTGTATACTACAACCCACTGAGCCAGAAGTGCTGCTATGGAAGGGTTATCTCAAAGTTCCGACGATGCATTCGCCCCAAATGCGGTCTTGTATACTACAACCCACTGAGCCAAAAGTGCTGCTATGGAAGGGTCGTCTCCAAGTTCCAGCGATGCGTTCGCCCCAAATGTGGCTTTTTGTACTACAACCCACTGAGCCAGAAGTGCTGCTTTGGAAGGGTCGTCTCCAAGTTCCAGCCATGCGTTCGCCCCAAATGTGGCTTTTTGTACTACAACCCACTGAGCCAAAAGTGCTGCTTTGGAAGAGTCGTCTCCAAGTTCCAGCCATGCGTTCGCCCTAAATGCGGCCTTGTATACTACAACCCACTGAGCCAAAAGTGCTGCTATGGAAGGGTTATCCCAAAGTTCCGACCATGCGTTCGCCCCAAATGTGGCTTTTTGTACTACAACCCACTGAGCCAGAAGTGCTGCTTTGGAAGGGTCGTCTCCAAGTTCCAGCCATGCGTTCGCCCCAAATGTGGCTTTTTGTACTACAACCCACTGAGCCAAAAGTGCTGCTTTGGAAGAGTCGTCTCCAAGTTCCAGCCATGCGTTCGCCCTAAATGCGGCCTTGTATACTACAACCCACTGAGCCAAAAGTGCTGTTATGGAAGGGTTATCCCAAAGTTCCGACCATGCGTTCGCCCCAAATGTGGCTTCTTGTACTACAACCCACTGAGCCAGAGGTGCTGCTATGGAAGGGTTATCCCAAAGTTTGTAGTATGCAAACCTCGCGCCAGATGTGGAAAATATTTTTATTCCCCTTTGATTCAGAAATGCTGCTCTTACCCGATACGTGTTGTGCCCAAGTTGGCCTCATGCTACATTAAAGGTTAGCAGTCTGAATACGATGCAAAGAGGACTTTGCACGAACATTTCAGGCGGAAAATGGAACATACAATTTTCAAATACTATCGATAAATAAGTTACTTTTTTGTCCGTTTATTTATAACTTTTACAATGCTAGTGGTAAAAGCTTTTTTTAGTCTTAAGATCTTCTGGCGTTTTACATTATGCTGACGTGTAAGGGCTTTGACTGTGGTAATAATTAAAAGAGTTATTAAAGGTGTTAAAAGTGTTATTATTCTGGCGCAAGAATCTCTGACGATCATTACTGATCTTCGATAGCCGTTTCGATGTTAACAAAGTTTTAACTAATGCTATACGAACGTTATGGAGATATTTTTGGACGATAATTTGGGCGTGAAAAATGCAGTAAAATTTGAGCGAAGGCAAACTAGTTACTATCTTGATATAGAAACCGAAAGACTTTGGAGATGCAGTTTTCTTTCACAGTAATTTCATTCGATTTGCAAATGCTCGAGGTTCTCTGGTTGGGTTTTTGGAAAAGAATGTGATCTACCCCTAAAAGTGTTAATGATTTGAAAATCGCCCGAAGACTTTTTGATAAGTTGGACATCTTGGGCTATCATCCTTTTATCATCCCTGACGCAATTTGTCCAGACCTAAGTACGTACAGCTATAATGACGGGATCCCGTCTAACTGGGGGATGAAGATTTTCAGTGTACCCGCACTCGCCGAGCCAGCCGTAAACCAAACCAACAACAGGACAGCGGATAACACACTTTTCATGGGGACTGCTTCCAATCTATTTGTAAACATGGTCGGGTTTCTGCTCGCCTCTTTCAATGCTGCCATAAAATTCACCTTAGCAATTAAGTTAGCCAGCTCGGCAAATAAAACCTGCACAGCTCATGTAATCACCGGCCAGACAGGTTTGGATTCTACATTTCAAGCCGTGGATTTTGGATTCCAGGTACTGGATTCCAGTGTTTGTCAGTGGAACTTGGATCAGTCTAGATTCCAATAGTTAGTAGGATTCCAGATTCCTTGAGCTGCATTCCGGATTCTAAAGCCCAGTAGTCCGGATTCCACCAGTAAAATTTACCCAAATCACGGATTCCCCAAGCAAAATTTTTCCGGTTTCTGAAATCCAGGATTCCCTTTTATGGGATGACATGTCATCAGGACAATGAAAACTTGTAAGGTAATGGAAAAAAATGCGCTAAAATTTTGTCTCAAATTTCGTGTTTTGGGTGAGATTCTTTACCTGGTAAGTTGTGAGTATTTCTCCAAGTTTTATTTTCACGTAAAAAGCATGTGTATTATAGACCGATCTAAATAGCGTCTTTTTAACCACTGCCATTCTCACTTAATCCTATTTTCTATCACCTTTAGCATGGCTTCCTGCGGGGCAAATCTATAGCACCACAACCACTGGAGGTTTGCTATGTAAATTTTGCTGGACTTGCTGGCTAGAGCGAGAGGAAGTGGATACCACCTAAATGGTATCCAGCCAAGAGATGTCTTGCTTCATTCTATGTTCCTTTGGGCTTCCAGTGTTGTAAACAACAAATAATTCTTGCATTCATCCAGTGTGGCTACGAGCTATCCCCTGGTGTTTAGAGAACACAACTTGTTTCATTTTTTAGATCATCCATTTTACTAAGAGAATTTCCTGCGCTTTGCCTGTTATTAAAGAATCTGAATCTCGCTTTTTGCCAGCATGTCTAGAATAAGATTTGGGGAATGCATCTAAAGGCCTCTTCACATGAGTTCGGTCGACCGGGCTGGCCCGCTTACCACAAGGACCAATTTCACCTTGGGTTCATATGAGAAATTTCAGCTCGGTTTCCGAGATGAGAAAAGGCCGAAGATGATCGAGAGTTGTGGCACGAAATTCGAGAACTAAACAAACGTGGCGAAACACAAAGTTATAACTTTCGCGCCTATTATAGCTTTGGCAACTCTTATAGCTGTATCACTGTTGTGAAACGGGATGCTTATGATGTCAAGAGATGATGTGGAAAATACAACAGAAAACAGGCCCGTAGGGAGAGCGTCGCACCCCCCCCCCTCCCACAGGGCCCATAGGTTCACTTTTCAGTTTATCAACGATCTAAAACAAAGTGACATTATTTATTTGTAAAAGCGGCTTAAAAACCTTAAGGGTTTGTTTTTCATAATTTCCTGAATTTTTGTTATTTTAGTAGTGAATATATCTGTGTGGATTTCATACAGGGTGCCTGTACTCGGTCTCTAGACAGCCAAGTCCAAGGAGCAAGTACTCACCTTCCCCACCAATGACACTTATGACTCTTCAATCACTCCCCACAAGCTCTGCTAGCAGTGTTATAATTATGAGTCACAGCATTGATTTGGTTGGGCTAGCCCGAAGGAAAAATTCCTTAACTTTGCACTGCTTTCTGACAAGAAACTCTAATCAAAGCGACAAAATTTCCTCTCCCTATACCCCCAAGTTTTGACACAAAACAAGAAAGCCACCCACCCACGGATCGATCTGGGCCTGGGCTCTCTACTGACACCTAGCACGACAGCAAGCCTTCCGTTTTTTTTCGGCAACACTGGCTTGAACACGGGCGAATAATACACGGATCTACAACTTTCTTTCTTTTCTTTTTCTTTTTAAATAGTGACATTGACATCTGCCATTCTCAAAAACAAGAGAGAATGATCTCTCTTGTCAAAAATTGTAAAAGAAAGTATTCTTTTTGCAAGAAAAGCTAAAACGGAAATCAATTTGAAGTTGAAATTGAGAAATATCCATATTCTTAATGCAGTCACTGACAACCGAATTTTACCCCTAGGGAGTTGCGCCTCCGGCCTCTTTTGGTCCGTCTCCTTGTTGAATCGCACCCAGCAGTAAAAAGTCCTGGCTATGGGCCTGGACAAGCAAGCTCAAGACGATGCAGAATTCATTCGTATAATTCATCCCGCTTTCATTCGTGTAACCGGGCTGAAGTGTTCATATGGAAAAATTTTCCGGCCCACTTACCGAGATCTCGGGAACCGAGCCAGCCTGCCCTCTCATATGAACACATCAAAGAATTCAGAGGTAAGGCGAGATCTCGGAAACCGGGCTCATATGAAGAGGCCCTAAGAAGGGCACGAAACGAAAGAGTGTAAAAAATATCAAACGTTCAAGGGCGAAGTGCGAAAATTATAGTAGCCAAAAATCAGTACCAAAATTATTATAATAATAGTTAGTGCTCTCTGATGAAATTTGTTTGATATCTCCTTCATAACTCGGCTACAGGAACATTTGACTTCATTCTCTTGAGGACTGTAGTTAATTTCTTGCTTGTGATTGCTTGCTAAGAAATGTTTTCCTACCTTACCGTACGTCGTCTTAAAAAACAGGTTCGGATTAAAAATTTTTAATGTCTCGGGTTGATGTGTCGAGGTGTGAAATCGTAGCCAGCAGAAGCTATTATTATATTCTTTGTAGTGTACATCGTGTGCGCTGACTTAAAACCATTTCAAAAGGAAGCTTAAAACTTGCTTATACCCAACATTCAAATATGCCCTGACGCCCATTTCTCGAAAGTCTTGTCAACGTGAGTTCTGCAGCAAATACTCTAGAACATAAGGATAAAGCTAATTGCAGCTATAATAGAAATCATACAATGACAATACCACAATGAAAAAAAGATTGGATCAAACGAGTAAATTTATTTTAAAACAAATTTTACAAAAAGATTCAGTTACCCTGGGCACTCTCTCTTGAAAAAGAACTCTCTACAATTACCAAGAGGGCCCATCAGGGGCCGCTTTAAAAATTGGCCAATTTAAATACTAAGCTATACTAGAATAAATCCTGTATTATGCTCTACGCAAAAGCAAAATAAACGACCAAGTAACTTTAAAAAAATTCATTATGGGCAAAACCTACCTAAAGTGTAGAGTAAATCAACAAATTGTTCAAAATTACATAACCTGCAAATTCTGTTGACAACTATTAGCAAATTAGATTAAGATTTACGATCATGTTGCTTTCACTACTGTTCAGTTCCAGCGAATTACAGGTATGTGTCGCTCTCGGCAGAATAATGGTTCTCTGAAGACTTTCCAGCACCACCAGAAAGTTCCAAGCTATAACTTTTTCTGAAGACCTTTTGACGAACTCTTTCCCAAGTTTTCCCGCTTGGCTATGAATAAAACCAGTGCTCAACGTTAGAACAAACACTATAATAATCATTATGACAAAGGAGATAGAGTCAAAAGAAATTGTACACTGACCAGTCGCGGATCAACTCCCCGATTTTCACCGTTTTACGGAATTCAGTCAGATTTTTCTAGACATGATAAATATAATTTCAATAATAAGAAAAACTATCCAAGTTAAAATCTGGAGATTCACCTTGATACATGAAATAATCCGCCGATTTGCAAGGCCTCATCCGAGGAGAATTGAACTGGGCAATATCCTGTCTGAAAACCGACTCAGAAACCCAGGCAAGGGGACTTTGGGGAGTAAAAAATCAAAATATTTGCCCAGACTGCATGCCCCCAGACCCCTTAAAAGCTTCCGCCTTCGGCGCTTGTTTACGAAATCGGTCAGTATTTATCCTGCACTCTACAGCGTAACTCAGATTTCGAAACCTATCCATCACATCGATGCCAGAATTTTGGCTATTAGGTCACCGTAAATAGAACCGACCGTCTACCCCGGCAATCTAAGCCAACGAGAAATGTCTTTTTCATTGGCATGCTGCAGGAAATCTTAAGGTAGCCGGCGTTTATTTTGGCAGCAGGGAATTGTACGACCAAAGGTGAAAAGAAAACTGAAGATAAAAGGGAGGCAAAAAGTTTCCAATATCAATACGGGAAAAATCTGGCTTTTTTGCCATCTTAATTGAGCAATATTTTTAGCAATATAGAAGTTCTCAGCCTGATGTCATAAAGAACTCTAAAGAAAGGCAACAGTGAAGCCCTAAAATACACTTGGCCAAAGAACATGATGACTAGCCAAAGTTAGACATTTGTGTCTGTTTCAGTTAATAGCCGCAAAGGCTCGTTATGAAACGAAAGGTTCTGCGACACAAATCAGTTATCAGACAGTTATCTTACACTTATTGCCGGTTTTGCTTCTATTTGTAATGACGTAAATGTATCAGCTCCTCCTGTGACGGTATCTACCTTCCCTTGCATTTCCCTCTCTTGTATCTAAAAAATAAGCAAAAATAACTGATAATACGAAGAATCGAGGCATTTTTGAAAGCCTGAAAGGCGCGCTTAAACTGCAGCACGGGAGTCTGGTTCAACCGTTTTTTCGGGAGCCAGGGGAACGCCAATGTAATCACACATGACGAAACAAAGTCACGTTCGCATCGTCTAAGATATGTAAAACGGAGATAGCTCCTAGATGGTGTAGGGAAATCCACTCTAGCGAGGTGGAGAAAGTTTCAAATATAGAACAGCTCGAACTTAAACTTATCGGCAAGGTCCTATCAAAATAGAACTTGTTATCCCATTTTCATACCTAGCAAGAAATAGTCAGCAGGGTGAATAGGAATTATTCGGAAAGCGGACTTAGTAAAATACGTTTTCGCCATGAAATAACGGACCTAATCGCTTAATGGACTTTAAAGCATCGCCTACAGTTACATATTTCACTGTGGAGTAAATATCTGGAATAAAATCGTTAACGGATGAAGAATAAGACGAAATTCAGAAGGATCTTTTTTCGGGACAACCCCAAGAAGGGATGTGGGAAAATGGCTAAAAGGCGGGGTTGTAAAGGGGTCAACAATTCTCCCTGAATCACATCCCTTGGCTAATTTGGTGGAAACTATATTGAGCTATGTGTAAAGCGCTTTTGAGATCACGAGGAGATTCGTAAGCGAGCCGTTCACCAATGAAATGAACGCGAAAGCCAAAACGAAAACAATCAAGAAGATAACGAGGTAAGGTCCTGTCATATACTCGGAGAAAAATTCAAGAGATCCACCTTTCCCGGAGAATCCGTTTTGCTGTGAATGACAGCTCGAAGTTTGAGCCGTTCCAGAAAAGTCAGATTAGGGGTGGGGATTTTCGAGCCGCATGAATTTTTTTCGTTAACATTTCCCTGGTATGAATTTTTTTAGCCGGTGCATAAATATTTTTACGGTTACTTGGCTTGCATGAATGTTTGGTAATTTATTTTTCTCTTGCACGAATATATATTATCTTTGTACCTCGCCCGACCCCCCTCCCCCATAAGTTTTCTAGTCCGTCTCTAAAGTGGAATCCTGCAATAATATAATTTACGATTTCATTCCTTTGTTCCTCGTCTGTATTTATGGTCTACTTGTAAGGTCTACTTGTAAGATAAAGTGCTCCTTCCGGTATCAAATTGTGTCAATTGCACCCAGGCTGGTGTTTCCTCTGAGCTACTGGAAGAAAGAGCCCCTTCAAGAGATTTTCCTTCCATAACATAACTTACCAAACCAAGACTAGCATTATAACTTAAAACTCCCTGACTTACATTTTCCTTCCCAATGTCCAATGAAGCGAATGATGATGAGCTTTCTATGTAAGTCGAAAGCGCTTCCTCGGTACTTAAGATCGTTTTGTCCGCTGATGGATCATTTTCCTCAGGGGTTGGATCAAAACTGGCATTAGCAAATCCTTGTAATGACACCCTTTGTTCTTTAAAATCGCCATGCATTTTCTCATCTGTTTGAGTATCTTCTGCATGCGGCATCAGTGATTCATCGGTGGTTTTCATGTCTTTGCTGTTGCCTTTAGAGACTGATAGAGTCGTTAGGCTGGCCTCACTGGGAAAAACTTCTTCATAATATGGTGGTGAAGAAGCGATAGGGACGCTTTTCTCCTCCTCACTGTCCGCTGACACTAATTTTTCGCCCCTTTCCGGTAAGCCATAATCATTTTCCGGTCCTTCTCTACGATCAGCAGCTTCCGGTGGCTGATCGTTCGATGTATTAACTTCAACGTCATTTTCTGTAACTGAGTTGGAAATTAGGGTGGATATACTGTCACGAGAAAGAGAATCCATCATTACATAATTATTTTGAGGTCTTTTTGATGGCTTCCTGGTTGCTGAAACGAAAGAAAATTGAAATGAGATATAATATAGCTCAACTTGTCACAGACTAAAAGATATTACTCGAAAGCAAATAAGCAAACAGTCAGTTTCAGATCGTAATGATAAAAATTAATTTATGAGTTTATCTTATTACTTCAATTTACTTTAGTCTACTAAAGAAAATATTGTCTGTTATAGGGAATTCTAACATAGTTATCGTTTTTGTTGGTTTCCAATTATCTGGTAAGGTGAACATTCCTTCCTCTAAATTGTTGGACCAGACTCTGAAGAAAACGAAAAAAAAGAAATTGAGCCGGAAGAAAAATTTGAACTGAGTCTATTCAATTGAGATATTCCTAAAACGGAGGACGGGCAACAAGCAAAAGGCAACGGACGGGCACAGAAAAATGAGGAAAAAACGTAACTTATATAAAACCTGAGGCCTATCAGTAACTTTGTTACAATTTACATCTTTCATTTTCCCATGTTTTATTTTCTCCCCCCCTTGACCGTTATCCGTTTCCAGTTTAAGTAACATCCATTCAATTGTCTGTACTGCAATCTTTGCGACGTCACGTTCAATGGTGAAGTTGCAAGTGTTTGGATTATGTGAATAAAACAAGTTGCAATATTTATTACAGATAATAAAGTACCTTTTCCAGGCTGGGTGACTTGTTTAGATGGCAGGGTGGTAGGTTTGGTTTTATTAGTCGAGGAAACAACACCAGAGCTGCTTTTGTCTCGTCTTCGCTTTATAGCGTCCTTTATCTGAATATACCGAAATTATCTTGTTGTAATTTTCTCTACTTTTCTACTTATTAAGAAAATATGAAAACTGGCTTCTACTCAAAAAGTCACTGAAAAGGGAAAGGAATCGACCACTCTAATGGCTTTCAAAGAAATTCCAAAAGTCGAACGTTTGAGCATTAATCTTCTATGCGGATGTGTTTGCAGTAACTTTAATTTGTTGGGCCTCACATATAAGACCAGCCAGAGCTTAAATAAAATATCCAATGAAAATTAATTCTTTTTATTAAGGAAGGATTCAAATAAAAGCTTAACAGACCTGTACTTTTCTTAAGGTGCATATGGACAACATTAATCGCTACACGATTGTTACTACAATTCAACGACTTTACCTGTTTGTTGAGAAGACAATGAAATATAAAAATCATCAATCCTTGAAGTGAATTGAAGATGGCAAACATGTACTTGAATGCGACAGTTGATGAACTAAAGCTAAGAAGTCCGAATAACCAAGTGATACCAAGCAAGGGAAGGATGACCGCGGTGGCCTTGAGCCCAGCTTTGACTTTTTCGACTTGTGTCTTGTTTTGCACGTGTCGGGTTCCCATCATTTGTCGAATCACCAAAACAAAGACCACGATGTTAATCTGTGGAGAAACAAGCTTTTCAGTCTATTCCAAACCATTCACCTCTTTCACATTGCCCATAATATAACTGGTATGCCGCCTAAGGTGGAGGCTTGAACTCAAGGCCACTGAATTACAAATTATGCACTAACCACTCAGCCAAGCTACCTGCCTCATTGTTCCTAATCCTTGTGTGGCTGGCAGATGTGTGTTGAACCCAACAAAAAGCCAGGAAAGCAGAGTTTTTCCATGGCCCGGGTAAAGGTTAGAGCATTCAGCTGGTCATGTTGTAAGGGAAGTAATGGGTTCAGTCCAGTGGAGGGCTCAGTTTTGTCCCTGCCTCATGCTCCTGACATTGCTTTTTTTGCATATTGGATGGACATGGACAGAGCAAATCGAATCTAGCTTTTTCAACAAAACCAGTTTACTTACTAAAATAATGATTATTGCAGGACCAATAAATGCCCAGATCAGACCACTGGGGACATCGAGCCAACACTTCTCCGAGGTTCCGTACCCAACAGCTTGAGTAACCGCAAGTGAAATAACGACTGTAACAGCTGGAAAACCTATGGAAAATAGTGATGATAGAGATCAGCGTCCTCAGTAAACATACTGGTTTGGCAGTGACACGCTATAACTACCAATCTCTTAGGCTGATGACTTCCTAAAAAAACCTGTACCAATTAACTGTTGTGTAAATTTCATGAGGTGTCCGAAGGGGCTACGGTCGAAGGGATCTAATGATAACCCCTTCAACAATGGGCCCAGGAAATACAACAAAGAAATAGTCAAAATATGATTAAGTAAATGAAAGGGACTGTGAAAGGTTTGAACCCAGGAGTCATTTCATAAGTAGATTGAGTATGATCGTCCTGAATAGGACTGTTGTTGTTGACAGCTAGATAGTGACTGACGTTTCGACAACCTGTGGGGTAGTCATCATCAGAGTCAAAGTGAATTGTATCACGTCAGTTGATGGTATTAAACTCTGGTTATTGACCTTATTAGACAATTAAGTCGCGATGTTATTGGTCGTCTGTCAGTTAAGCCGTTATGTTATTGTCTTATGAAGACTCGAAGCGTCATTGGTGCGTTTCGATCCGTCTATTGTCACAGTTAAAAAGTCTTATTGTTAGTCAAATTGTCAGTTGAAACTTTAGTCAAATTGTCAGGGATTGCTGCAAATTTACTTAATATTTCTTTTCCTCTGACAGAGAGCCAAATGAGTTTTATTTAAGCTAACTTCCCGAGTCGAGTTCTCAATAACCTGATCTGCTGCGTTTCTACATCTGAGTGCGAAGAAATGCCTTTAATGGAAGAATTAACTTACCCCATCCAAAAATATAAAAGAACTTGATTTTTTCTTCCGCTCCACCTCCAAATACTTTCACGAGTAGAACGTACAGTAACACGCCCTCACACAGCATCCAGGAAAATAAGGCCAGTAAGAAATAATGTAGAAACACTGCTACCACAGTACAACCAGTCTGAAAATAAGAAACAAAAAATAGTCCATTTTGTTTTCGTGTAAAAAAAGGTACCGGTTCAAAAGGTCCTTTTCAGTGGGTTTGTTTGCACTTTTATTTTAGATCACGTGGTGATTCTCTAAAGAACTGTTTCTTTCATCCTATTAACGTGTATATGAACTATGATTTATAAAACATAGTCCCTTGAGAAGGTCACGTGGCCTGAAGTTAATCACCAAGTAAAAGGCTAAGATTTAATTTTTTTCATTTTGCTTTTCGCGCGGGGCCTTTAAATAAATGATAGCCTTGAACTCTGTAGGGATTCTTTCTTGTGTTATTGACCGAACAAAGTCCAGGATGGATTTTTTCGCCAAAGTGAGGATGTATGAAAAATTATAACTGATTAAATACTAGAAATATAAACAGAGGAATGTAGGATTTCTTTGTTGTAAAAGTTAACCAAGCGAGAAACTGAAGGAGATTTAAACAAGATACAAAAGCCAAGCCTAGCTAACTAAATTATAAGCTTTGTCCATGCTCCCAATTTTGTCAATCGAAGCCTTAATTAAGCAAGTTTGCTTAGAAAGCTAGCATGATCAGATGTGGAACTCACCTTGTTGTCCCTCGCAGATCCCTCAACTATTACAGATATGCAGGACAATGCAAGTGCAGCACACACGTTGAGCAGGACTTTAGCCCTTGGACTTTTTACAGCTTTCCAGAAGAACAGTGTGACAGCAATGGTGATGAGAACAGCAAGAAGAGAAATGGTGCATCCCACTATTGAGATGATTTCTAACGCTTTCTTGTCAGCTTCACTTATCTATCGATACAATTAATTATAACATATGTTTTTTGAACTTTTTACCATTCTTGATATCAATCAATTACCAAATGCAAGAACTTGGTTATGGGCAAAAGTTAGAAAAATAATTCATTCTTATGTTAGAAAAAATGCACTATCTACGTGAAGTCGCTTCTATTTTGTATCGCCTGAGATCATGTCCTCTCTCTTGATCCTCTTTCAGGCGTTATAACAGAAAAGCCCTGATAGCAAATTCATTTCCTCAGGGGTTGTCTCTACTATGATAAAGGAGAATGCTGAAATTTTGATGCCCTTATAATTTTCACTGTGATTTGTATTGATATTTTAGCGTGGTACTTTTATCACATTGAGCACACAAAACGTTTAAATAGTGAATACACGCAATGTTTGACTTACAGACGCCCCGTACGGGTCCATAAGAGATGCGAAGATGGTCAGGTGATCACATTCACACGTTGTCAAAATATCATCGGACTCACTGGGAACAAGCCTGCAACCGCTGGTTTGCCAAAATGCAGCTTCTCCGGGCCGCCAAAATACGCACCTTGCGTTGGGTGTAGCACCAGCTGGGACAGTTCCCTTCACAAAATTACACGACAATTTAGTTTAAATGAAATGTTTTTAAAAAAATGAAAAAAAGTTATACTAAAGGCATTCAGAGGTATATTATTATAAATAGTGCGATTTGAGGTGCCATGTGTTCCATTCACCCTTGCAAAACTGTGATGGCAAACACTAAAAATTATGGAAAAGGATGAAATTTAACTTTAAGAGCATCTTTTAAGAATACTAAATTGGAAAGGATAAACCTAGAAAAATATATATTTCAAAAGAAAATCTTCCTCGCTTAAAAAGTTACCGACCGATATTAATAATTAAATGAGTAAACATATATAACTAGAAAATGCAAAAATATTACGGGAGATTATGATAGAAAAGCGAAAACGTAGTAAGACTTAAAATAATTGTTTACAAAAATACAATTTGGAATGAATGTTTCATTCCACTCGCTCCCCCTTTTTTTCTTTTAAAGTGCCTTTACAGTGAGGTCCAGTAATACTACTACCAACCTATGCACTACGACTGCGACTACGACTACGACTACGACTACTACTACTACTACTACTACAGTACTACTATTATTTGTTATTGTTATTATTATTATTATTATTATTATTAAAATCCAATACCCCTCTGTTCTGAAGAATGATCTTTACAGGCGGATCGTTTAAAAGATCTGATGGTCTGGGTAACACCGTGGAAGAGACGACAGTAGTATTAGGATAGAGGGGCATGTCATCACTGGAACTCTTGGCCAGCGGTAAAACATCGTTGAGTGTTGGATAAACCAAACTGACGACACGTGAGTCTGGAGCACCAAATGTTTGCCGAGGTAGGTAGATGGAACTCTGCTGATACGAGACATTCAATCCTGTTGTTCTCAACTGAAAGAATTATTCGTAACATAAAAAACTGTTCGTCATGATCACTTGTGACACTAACTTGTATGAGGTGGCTGAAAGTTACATCTAACGCGTATGCATGCTTTCGGGAAAACTTGTAGCCAACAAGTCGGACTCCACTTCCAAGCCACATGGACATTTTAGCCCATGAGTCATAAACAAAACTGAGACAACCTACGGCATATCTAGTCACCGCTGAGAGAATCCAGAATGACTAATTTAATAAGACAAAATCCTGGCTTCAAATCTAGAAAACAGTGCTATTATAGTGGGTTTGCATTTGTCTATGTTTCAGAGTCTTCTTCATTTTTTTTTTGTCAAGAAAAGACATACACCTGTAGGGAAATTAAACTTACTCATACCAGACTATCCTGCTTAACCCGATCGATCCTTAACAACAAGTTATTCTTCGCAACTATCATGGATCCATTGCGTGTTGCAGCGACTCCCAGTCCATAGACGTCCAGTGCTTTGAGCAGTGTTTGACTTCTGCCTCGACCCTCCTGAGAATACAAACACTTAAGCATATTAGTTTCATAATAACAAACCATTTGGGTTATGCTCGGCTCCATGTATGGACAAATCAGGCATGAGCCCATTATCCGGGACACGCACGCATTTCCACACGTTGCGGCTTAAGGCAAGGGAACATGGCTCAGATAGCTTTCTGCAAAGTTTCCTCATGATAAAGGAATAACTAGATAAATATAAGTTAATAAGCCATTTACCATTCATTTTCACTGCCTCAGTGTTACAATGTAACATTTTAAATCACAATAAAATTGGCCTTATGGCTAGCTTTCTTCCAAGCGAAACAACTTACTCGTTCGAGATCCTGCCATGTTTTGCTGTTGACTGAGTCCAGCAAATTACTAGCCACTTGTACATAATTATTGACGTCTTCAGCAGAGCTTACGCTGCCTTGGTTACTATTATAGTCCGCCAGTCTGAGTAGTATATTAACCGCTATTACGAGATCTCCTCCGTATATCTCGTTCGGTCTTCTAAAATTGTCAGAGACTGGTCGAGAAAAGTTAGCTAGCAAGGAAAGGACTTGCTGTGCAGTTAAATCTGTCTTGAAACCTCCAATTATCGCCTCAGTCTGAAAGAAAACAATTAGATTGAGTTGAATCTATAGCCTGAGAAAAACCGACATTTTATGAGGAATTCTTTGTTCCCCGCGAAATGACGTCTGAGGACGACAGCAGACTGAAATTCCATACTGGTGACGTGTCACTACCCAGATCTCGGTAGCCCTTGTTATTGGTCGAAGCAAATTTCCCTCGCGGCATGATCAATCAGAAGTAGTACTGCCCAGATCTGGGTAGTGACACGTCATCAGTATGGGATTTCTCCAGGCGTTCCTCAGACGTCATTTTGCCGGGAAACCAGTGATGGCGTCGCAAAATGTCGGCTGTTTACTCAGGCGAGTGAATCTACTAGTACGCGAGTTTATCCACTAGACTGAATAACACAGATGACAAAAGGTGAAAAAACATTGCACTAAAACTTTTGTTTTAAACTGATAGAAAGCCCGGGGTCGATTAATAATAATAATAATAATATTATTATTATTATTATTATTATTATTATTGATAGACGAAGAATCGATCTACAACTCGGCAAGTAAAACCAAGGGCTCAGCCGGACCATCTGGAATGGACGCAGAGCTGTATAAGAGAATCCTGTGCTCTAAGAATTTCAAGACCGAGGGCAAAATATTGAGAGAAGAGCTAGCCGTGTTCACAAGAAATCTGCTAAGGAAATCGTACCACCCATCCTTACTTGAAGCCTTTACGTCCTGCAGGCTTATCCCGCTTGACAAGAACCCGGGAATCAGACCAACTGGTGTTGGAGAGGTACTAAGGAGAATAGTGGGGAAAACGGTCAGCGGTTTCTTAAAGGAGGAAATAAAAGAAGCGGCGGGTCCCCTACAAGTTTGCGCTGGTCATAATGCAGGAGCGGAGGCTGCGATCCATGCAATGAGTCAAGTGTTTGTTGAAGAAGGAACAGATGGAATATTGCTAATTGATGCCAGTAACGTTTTTAACCAAATGAATAGGTCAACGGCCTTACACAATATCCAGATCATGTGCAAAGAAATGGCGCTCTATGTTATTAACACATATAGAAGCCCATCTAGACTGTTTATTTGTGGGGGAGGTGAAATACTTTCTCGAGAAGGCACCACACAAGGAGATCCGCTAGCGATGCCATGGTACGCACTTAATACATCCATAATGATACAGAATTTGAGGGATCATTGTCCATTGGTTAAACAGGTGTGGCTTGCAGACGACTCAGCTGGAGGAGGGAGTATAGTGCAGTTATACAACTGGTACAGGCAATTGAGTAAGGAAGGTCAAAAGTTTGGTTACCTTGTGAATGGGACAAAGAGCTGGCTTATTGTGAAGTCTAGGGAACTCGCGGAGGAAGCAAAGAGGGTGTTTGGAGAGGAAGTCAACATAACGACTGAAGGTCAGCGCCATCTGGGAGCAGTTATTGCGTCGCAAGAATACAAAGATCAGTATTGTGAGGAGAAGGTTCGTGCATGGAAAGAGGAAATCGAACGTCTCTCTGAAATAGCGAAGAGCCAGCCCCATGCGGCGTATATTGCTTTCACAAAAGGCTACAAGTCGAAGTTCACCTACTTCATGCGCACGATTGAATCGTTTGAAGTTTATGTCGATCCAACCCAGGAAGTGATTGAAGATTTACTACTCCCAACTTTGTTCGGTCAATCAGAGCCTCTCCCTAACGAGGTGCGCAGACTTGCTACCCTAGCAACAGGTCAAGGGGGTCTAGGCATTCCTGCTCTGAAATCCGAGGCACCGCAGCAGTTTGCTGCCTCGAGACTGACAACCACCGCACACGTAGATTCTATTACTTCACAGAGTTCCATCATGGTGCTAGGAGAAAGATCCTCGGAGGAGCTAAAGAGGCATCAACAATCATTTAAGAGAGCAAGTGCCAAAGAGAAAATGGATAGCATTGATTCAAGCCTCTCCCCAGGCCTGCCACGTCTGGTTAATCAATCGAGGGACAAGGGCGCAAGTTCTTGGCTGAATGCGATGCCTCTCGCGGACAAAGGTTTAGCCCTCAACAAGCAAGAGTTCAGAGGCTCGCTACGCTTGCGTTATGACTTGCCCTTTGTCGATTTACCAAGTCATTGCATATGTGGGGATAAATTCACCGTTAGTCACGCCCTCTCTTGTAAAAAGGGGGGGTTTGTAGCGCAGAGACATGACGGTGTACGGAACTTGTTAACGACATTCATCGACAAGATCTGCAATAATGTGGAAATCGAACCACGCCTTCAACCCCTGGACAACGAGCGATTTCATTTGAGGAGCGCTGTTACAAGTTGTGAGGCAAGGTTGGACATCAAAGCGGGAGGTTTCTGGGCAAGAGGAGTTACGGCATTTTTTGATGTTAGAGTTACGCACGTCAACTCCAAGTGTTACCAGAGCAAGCCAACATCGGAAGTGTTCAAAGAGCAAGAAGAAGAGAAGAAGCGCAAGTACCAGCAGCGGGTGTTAGATGTAGAAATGGGTTCGTTTACACCTTTAGTGTTTGGAACCAATGGCGGAATGGGAGACGAGTGTCAGCGGTTCTTAAAGCATCTCGCAGACAAGATAGCTCAGAAAGACATCGAGCCTTATCATGTTGTAATCACTTGGCTCAGGACACAGATCTCGTTTGAACTCTTCAGATCGGTACATGCATGCGTCAGAGGTTCGCGAACGCCGTTTCGTAGCAAGATAGAACAATCATTAGACTGTAAAATAAATGTCGCTAGTGCGGATATCTGAAATACGTGTCTATATGCTTTTATACTTAGGGCTTTTTATGGACACTGGTTTAGCCGTCATTAGTATAATTCGATTGTATGTTCTTGATATCTCTGCATAATGGAATTCTTAATTTTATAGAATTTTGAACTTTTATTATTGATTATATCTTTTTCCTCTTCTTTTATGTAAGGTTAAGTTACTTCTATTTTTTAGAATTTGTAAATGAATAGTTTTCTCTTTCTTCACTTATTACATATAGGATTGTTTTTGTTCTCTAATGAAGGAATTGTAGATAGTGTTTTGATGAATTGATTAGATTTTTTGTAACAGCAGGTTGATTGTAAATGGGATTTTAATTGAGGTTTTGTAATAAAGATTTTACCATTTTTTTATTATTATTATTGATTAATGTAAAGGCGACCAATCTGGGCTTTGCTCAGGCTTAATGTCTAACCCGCCCTAAAAGAGATCGTACTCCAACACAGTATTACGACTGCGTTTGTCTCTTTTAAATGGAACAGTGTATCAATACTCAGGAACTGAGCGAATAAGTACAAGGCGTATCCTCAGCAAATCTGGAAATGGTATATCCCAGCAGGCCACAACTATTATTATTGCAATTAGAATCAGAGACGACGAGCAATCGCTTTAACAATGTTGATTTAAAAAAAAAGATCGATGGAAGAAACCGACCGTATTTTACACAAACAAACTGATCAGTGACAATATCTTGTTTACCTGAGCCTAGACTGAGGATTAAGCGCATCGAGACAGGCCTGTATATATCAAACTCAGCTGTCTCCGTTTAGGAAATATCTACGGTATGAAAAAGTACCCTCAGGTATCATGACGCCATAATGCAAGAAAGGGTAATCATTTACATGTTAACTTACCGCATCTGCCAAACGGAGAAATTCCGGTGAACTGCATCCAAGGAAATTCGTGTCCTTCCAAGCAGCCCCTTGAGAACAATTTCGAAATGCGGTTCCTATAAAAAAAAAAAAAAAGGAATGGGTAAGTTCTTGCTGTCTAGCTACAGGAAGCGAGTTTGCACTCCTCGAGTAAACTGACTTGGAAGGATCTGCAATAAGCCTATAGCTACCCTTAAGATATAAGTTAAAAAATTAGGCAACACTTTTATTTCACTCTAGTTTCTAATTAGTTTTGGAATCCAGTCAACCGTATATATCAGTCACAGTGAAAAGCTACTGTGTATCAGGCATTCAAAATGGTGTTTCATTGGATATACAGACGCCCGAATTGCTCTAAAAACTGTCAAGACACAAATAAATGTAAATGTTGTAAGAAAACTAGTGAACTCAAAACAAAACAACAAAGTGCGGAATCATAATTTTCCAAAAAGAAGGAACGACTGGCAAACATTGACTTGCAGCTAGAAGTTTTAAACTGACATGACCCTGACGTGCATAGTGCTTTATGGACTTACCGCTGGCTCCTTTGGGACAGGGCTGTATATCCATGCCTCCCGCTACTGTAGCCACCCAGGAAACTCCCTCCAGGTGCTCCGTGGGACATTTCGGGGCGTCTGGAAGGCAAAATGATCATTCAACAATAATGAGTAAAAGCCGTAATGCTTACTCCCTAGGATTTGACATGTCGCTCCTCAACTGAATAGATGAATTAAAACTAGCCTTGTTATATGTTGTGATCAATTAAAACGGACTGAAATTTGAATGTTTACCTAACGAAAGTTATTTCCTTCACCGCATCAAACAGTTTTATTGAAAGCCACCGATTCTTTGACGAGACTCGTTGGCATTCCGAAAGCTTAAATTATCTTAAGAACGATACTGAGATTACCCAAAGTGACAGATGGTTTCCAGTGTGTAGTTCGCCAAAGTGAATTCGTAATGTTCGATCGACTGCCGATTCACCTTGCCTCAGTTCTGCAAACCGCCAGTATTTCCAGCTGATGTCTGTTGTCGTTTTCAACTGTAAATTATCCGAATTAAGCTTTCTAAATATCCCCCGTAGCATTTCTAAACATTTTTTTTTCTCTAAAGCACCCGTGATTTAAAGAAACGATCTTAAACAAACAACGGGCTTTGGGAAGGAAGCCTATAGTTCACAAGCCCCCGGCTTCCTTCCCTTGCATTTTGGACATTTGTAAAATAATTTAGAAAAGTGTCAAACATTGTTAACATTTTAATTTCAAATGTACTTTTTGTAGTGAATGGCAAAATGAATGAATGAATGAATGAATGAACGAACGAACGAATGAATGAATGTAAGAAGCCTAAGGTCTATGACGTATTTCCGTTTCCGGTACCTGACCCAAACGGGTTTCGACATTTTTTTTTTTGCTAAATGTTCGTGCCCAGGCTTCTCCCTGGTTGAGTTTAGGTTGCGTTCTTCTGACGTCGAACGCCATAAAACCAATATTTCACTTCCCTACCAACACAACATCTCAGCTTCTTAAGAAACTAACTCCTTTTCCTTCATATAAGCCCGTTACATGAGAGTGACTTTTGTCCTTTGTAACTTTTCCTTTAAAATGTTGAAGCAAAACTGAAATTCTTTGAGCAAATTTCCGCCAGCTATTACGTGACAGAAGAGTGCGTGCCGTGGCCTTAGACTTATTTTTTCCCTAAAAAATTTGCGATAGTCGGCCGCTTACCTACTGGAACAATTACCAGTTCTGCCATTTCACTTCTGGTCAGTAACTGTTTCTGAAGACTCATTTCGCAGACAAATCGTCTGGTATGACTTTGTCTCTCCCCAGGAATTTGTAAGTTCACTGCTGTAAAGCTCGTTTCCTGGTGACGCTCTTCATTATCGTTGTCTGTCACCTCCGCCACAAACACGCGTGCTCCCTGCCTCAAGCCGCTGACTACCGTACAACTAAACGTTGCTTGATCACCTGAACAGATGGACAGGGCCATGCCCATTGTTAGTTTACTTTTCCAAGACAAACAACGTTACATCAAATGGTTAATTCACACTCCCCGATACAAGAAGACATGCGTTTAAACGAATAAGAACATCCTTTTCTACCAGTTCAGAACAAAACGAAGAAAAAAACTTACCAACATGCTTGCTGATAGCTCTAGGATGGATTTCAAGAACAGGGGTTACTTTGACTGTAACGCTAGCGTTGTCTCTCTGAATTCCTTTGCTGAAATATAAGTCAAAATTGTTTAGTTTAAAGGTCAAATGAACCAAAAAATTGACATATTTTCTTTTGTCGCTTTACCTTCACCAAACACTAAAAAGGACCATCCCCATGAGATTTGGGTAAAGATTTTTCTTCCCAAGCCTTTATAGAAAGATAAAAGATCAAAATCAGAGCATTTCCGAAGACTTCACGAAAACGTTTCTGAAATGGCCGCGCGACGGACTGGAGACTACGTGACGTCAGTGTTGGTCTTCTGCGCGAAAAACGTTCTGTGCAAGCTTCTGCGCATCCCTTATCGCAGGCTCAAGGCGGGCTTTTCTCTTTGTTGATTGCGTAAATTGTGTCGTTCTGTCGTTCTGTGAGAGTTCTGACTGAGACTGAATGAAATACACGCTGATACACGAGATGCGAACACATGCTCCTTGTAAAGCCTTTTTATTTGTTTTTGTTGTTGTTGTTCTTTCATCACTTGAAAATTACTTTGGATTCAGAACAACCAATGTTAGAGTAAAAACGGGTCATTCCGTCAGTCTGAGGTGGAATAAAACGTTTTGAACATTTCAAAAGAGGTTTGTATTTTTCTGATAATTGTGCATTCGATTTGTGAGTTGATTTTGTGTCTAGTGCTTCGCCTTCTTTCGCCGGGCTGAATTAAAACCCGCTTGTATTATGTTATTAGTAGTTACGGTTATTTTTTTACATGCCCAGATTTATTTACTTTTGCAGAACCAGCTTTATCCTTGTCTTCAGTCAAAGAACCGTAATGCTAACGCGTGCAAGTGAACAAACTTGTGCGCTTAAAACTTTCTCGGAACTATAGAAGGCCAGCAAGCTTACTCGAGAAGAAAAAACTACTTCGATCATTTTTCTGTTTCTCAAGTAATAATAGTCAGAGTTTTTTTCCTTTTTTCGTTTTTAATTACATAGTTTTGTTTTCTTTCTGTACACAAATTTTCCTTTTCACTCGCTGTGAAGTAGCTGAGAACGACACTGAACTGCAGGCAGTGACTTCAAAGCAATTGGCCATTTCGGAGTTGCGTAGGGAGATTGGTTATTTGACCAAGTTTGGTGCTCTAAGGTTGAACAGGGATCAAGTTATGACTCTTGAAACATGGTTAAAGATCCATACAAACGTCTGTAATTTTGTGACAGCGTCCCCCAAAACCATATTAACTCTTAATTTTTTCATGATTTCAGTGATATTCCTAAAAATGGGCAAACATAGTGATTTTCGAATTAGTTCCTTCCAAGTGGTAGATGGATGACGAATTTTACAGTTTCACAGAAAAACTGAAAAATATTTTAAAGAGTATATAATGGGCACCACGCGTTTTACTTTCTGACCGAGGCATTAACTTTTTATCTAAAGTCGTTGCAGAAGTTTGTAAAATATTTGAAATTCAAAAGGTCAATACTTCCAGTTATCATCCGAAAGACCGATGGTCTTGGAGAAAGATCCATTTCTTCCTTGTGTCAGTCTTTGTCCATGTATGTTTATAAAAAAACCGGAAAGATTGAGATGAACTCATACCCCTCATTTTGTTTCCTCATAGGACCTCTATTTCAGAAGTAATTGGGGACTCTCCTTTTTACGTTCTTTATGGGTGGGAGCCTCGTTTACCTATTGACGTTAAGTATTTGCCTCCTGAGCCTGATGATTTGGGTACTTCAGTCGTTGAACATCGTAAACGAGTTATCGGAAAGGTCGAGTTAGCTCAAAATCTATCAAAAGAAAACTTGCAATGTGCACAGCAGAAGATGAAGGATTATTATGATCAAAAGGCAAAGGACCCTGTTTTTGAAGTTGGTCAACTTGTTTGGGTTTACACCCCGAGAACTAGAAAAGGATTATCCACAAAGTTAATGCATAGCTGGTCGGGTCCGTACAGAATTGTTCGAGAAATTATCACAGGTTCATTTTAAGTTGCGCACGGTAACCAACAAGAAAGTCGCGTTTTCGTGTCATGCAAATCGTATGAAGCTATTTGTTGATCCCAATTTGAGACCAATTGACCCTCCGCTAGCTTCTTTACTTATGTATTGTTTCTCTGACCATTTTGTTTAACTCGTTTCGTAAAAAAGTTAACCTATAGACGTCGGAAATTAGATAATTAGATATATTATTAAGTGCTTTTTAATACTCTCATAAAGTTGCTTGCATTGGTATCTCATCATTTACTCAATCAACGATTCTTCAATTGTTCTTCGATGGCTTGTCAGTGATTTTTTGTCACATTTGTACTCCTGAAATGGATCTGAACATTACTCGATTGTTTATCTCCAAGAAGTCTAAACACACTTTGAACACTCCACATACATTGGGTATACTGTGTGGTTGAGTTTCACCATTTCTTTGTTACGGTTAAGCAAAACTGTGCCTGTTGATTCTTATATATTACTGGTCAGTACATTCTAACTTCTTCAGACAAATTGGCTGCATTTGGAGCAGTGTGTCATAACAAGAATTATGATTTACAGGTAAGATAGCCCTGCCTTCCAAGTATGTGTTCTCCCCCTATATTCAAGTAAAGTTTGCATTACGTATAGCAATCGTCCTGCATGCTACTACAAGATGAATTATGCTGTCAACTCTCAACGTTTACTCGTGGTTCGATTCGCTAATCAAGCCCTTCCCACAAGGACACAGTCATCAATTTATTTACCTCCAGTTTCCAAGTAACAAGATTCAAGAACATTGCATTGAACACTGAACTATTGACATTGTTTCAATTAATATTGTGTAGTGTGATAGTTTTGTTTTGATATTTAACACACTTTATTTACTTAGTACGTTTGCTCCCTTATTGCTCAGTTATATGTATTACGTCCTTTTGCATCGAGGACGATGCTTTTTCTAAGGGGGGAGGTATGTTGTGAAGTATTTTGAAAGTTATTTTTAAGGATTTCCTCACCTTTTAAGTTTCGTGTTTCTTTCATTAAGTGGGTCAAGATTAGTCTTGATTTGTCCACAAAAGTGTTTTCCTGTTTTGATCTTTTGTTTTTACTTGTACATGAATTTATGCTTAGCTCGCGAATTTACTTATTGCCATTTTAGGAATATTCTTCGCTTGCCGTTGTC